>NC_057804.1:588270002-588570002 GCF_018294505.1 Triticum aestivum | reverse complement strand
GGACGAGATCTCTTGTTAGTGGAGGAGTGTTGTAACACCCCGGATCTGATGCGCCAGGTGTCTGCCAGTTATTTGCCGTCATTGCCATGTCATGTGCTTGCGTGTTGCATTTTATCATGTCATCATGTGCATCTCATTTTGCATACGTGTTCGTCTCAGGCATCCGAGCATTTTCCCCGTTGTCCGTTTTGCGATCCGACGCTCCTATGTCCTCCGGCGTCCCCCTTTTGTCTCCTGTTGTGAGCGGGTGTCAAACGTTCTCGGAATGGACCGACGCTTGCCAAGTGGCCTTGGTATAACACAGGTAGACCGCCTGTCAAGTGTCGTGCCATTTGGAGGTCGTTTGATACTCCAACGGTTAACCGAGGGACCGAAAAAGCATCTTTTGTCTTGCAGCCCAACAGCCTTCCAAACTGGCCCAAAACCCATCCTAACCCCCTTCATTCTCTCGGTCGTTCGATCACAATCATGTGGGCGAAAACCACACCTCATTTGGAGCTTCCTAGCTCCCTCTATCTATAAATATGCCCTCCCCGTCCAAATTTGCGGATGAATCCCCCGAAACCCTAGCCCTGCTCCTCTGGCCCGTCGGACATGTCCGATCTGGACCCGGACGCGTCAGCTCCACCGCCCTCCACCAACCAGGAAGTGCCACGTGTCCTCCGCCGCCATCCTCGCGCCACCGGCCCACGGAGCCCATCCGGGGCCCGCGCGGGCCCAGATCCGCCGCCGCCCAACCCGTCCGCGCCCCGCCATCGCGGCCTCGCGCCGGCGCCCGCCGCCGCCTCGCCGGCACGCCCGTCTGCCCGGTCGTGCCCGCGCCTCCCAGCCGGCGCCGCCCCGCTCCCCCGCCGCCCGGAGCTCGCCCGCGCGCGCCTCGCGAGGCGCCGGGGCTCCCTCGCGCTCGTCCCCACCGGACGCCCCTCGGCCCCGCCGCCGGAGCGCGCCTCCGCGCCACCCACGTCCGCCAAACCCAACCAGCCCTGCCGCCCGCGCCTCCATGTGGACCCCGGCCACCCCCGCCGCCCCGCGACGGCGCCCCTCCGCGGCCCGGCCGCGTCTCGCCGGCCCCGCACCGCCGCCAGCCTCGCCGGCCCCGCCGACCAGCGCCTCCCTCGCCGGAGGCCGCAACCTCGCCGGATCCGGGGAAGGTGGATGAGATCCACCAACCCCGGGAACCAAACGGGCGCCCGCGCCCCGGATCCGCTCGTCCCGCTTCCCTCCGTCCCGTTTTCGACGAGGGTAAATTCTACCAAGTCCCTTATTTTTTCAGCATTCTGGTGCTCTGTTAATCATGCTATAACTCCATGCATGTAGCTCTGTTTCATGCGTGTAATATATCAAAATGTTTGTGATGAGATGCTCTACATTTAATTCCATTGCACCATGTTCATTTGAGTTCATCTTGATGCCTGAATCATCGTTGCAATAGTGCTATATGTTGTTATCTGTTGTCTGTTAACAGAACATGCTCATTTGTCATTTTTGCCATGTTTGATGTGTGTATCCTATGAGCATGAGTTCTACATGTGTTTTGTGCTACATCATGCCATCTTTACAGGGGTATATGCCATGCATTGTTGTGATCAATGTGGTGACTAGAACAAGCATGCAAACTAGGCTTCGTGATGTTGCTGATTTCAGTCCCTGTTCTGCTGTTATTTTTATACCATGTAAACTTGATGATACAGAGAGATCCAAGCATATTTTGAGATACTTCAGTAAGGATGTTTTGAACATATGGTTATTCTCTATCCATTCATGCCCCTGGTTGAAATTATGGAGTAGTCTAGCATGTCACTTTCTTGCTCTACTTTTGCTATAAAATGTTTCCTGGCAGATTGTTTACATGTTATTCAATTTTGCCAAGGTTGTTGTAGTTGATCCTTGCATGCTATGAACTTGTTCTTGCCTTGGTTAGTTTCACAAACATGTATTCTTGCTAATTCTATGCTTATATTGTCATGAAATGACTTGTGGTGAGTGAATCAAGCTCGTGAAGTAGTGTACTTGCTGTCACTGTTTTGCTAGGCTGAATCTGTTATTTTGTGATGCTATGTAAACCTGCTTCTACAAGTCATTCCATGCATAATCTGGAGATGATCACTAAGGATGTTTTGTTATACATGTCATGATCTATCCATCCATGCCCCTGGTTGCATTTATAGCTTGTTGTAGCTTGTTGTTATCTTGCTCCAAACTTGCTAAATAATGTTGCTGTCAGCCTGTTAACATTAAGTTCAGTTTTGCCATGTCTTTTTCTAGTGATCCATGCACCCTATGAACTTGATCTTGCCACTCTTAGCTTCATAAACATGTATTCTTACTGTTGGTTGCCTTGCGATGCCATGTATTGATCTGTGGTGAGTGGTACAAGCTCATAAACATGCCTACTTATTGTTGTTCCTGCCATATATGAATCTGTCATATCAGTTGCTATGTTTACATGGGTGCCATCATATCTCCTGATCCTTTTTGGCTCATGGTCACTAAAGGACTTTTGTTCTATGCAATTAGTAGATTCATGTCATGCCTTTGTTTTCCATGATAAGATCCTGTAACATGTTGTTTGATAGCTCTAAACATTGCAACCTGATGTTATTTCTGCAAAGTCAAACTCATATTATTTGCAATCTTGTCATGTGTTTTGGAGCATGTTCTAGTGATTTCTGAAGATAGGTCAGTGTTCATGTTTTGTTGTGCCTTACCTGTACATCATGTCCATGCCTTTTGTTCTTATGTTAAGGTGCTGTAGCATGTTGTTTTGATGCTTGCAATATGGCTAGTTGCTGTTTTGGGCAGATTGTTGTTATGTCTTGTATATAGTGTATGTGTGGATCCGTTGCTCCGTTTTGAGTGTGCTCTATATGAAACTTGCTTAATTTTGAATGTAGTTTCATTTTATCATGTTGCATCCATGTTTTGAGAGTGTTTGCTTGATGTTTGTATGCATTTTGCATCAATGCCATGTTTAACTTGTTTTGCTCATATCTTCTAGGCCGTAGCTCCAAACTAAATGAACTTTATATGTAACTTGACTAGAATCTCGTGTAGATCATCTTGGTACATCTTAACTTGCTGTTTAACAACTGGAACATAAGGTTTGTTCAGATCTGGACCAATTTCGAAATTTGCATATGAGGACTTACCGGAATTGTTATATGTTGATTCCCGCCTCATTTAAACTTGCTTTGATGTGTTGCTCTTGTTTGCATCATCTCTTGCCATGAGTAGCTTCATGTAGCCTTGTCATGCATCATGCTTGGTTGTGCATCATGCCTTGTTCATGTGTGGTGTGTTTACCATGTTGTGTGCTTCTTTTCGATAGTTCTTGTTTCCGTTGCGATCGTGAGGATTTGTTCGTCTACGCTTGGTTCGTCTTCGTGGCTTCATCTTCTTCATGGACTCGTTCTTCTTCCTTGCGGGATTTAAGGCAAGATGACCGTTACCATGGATCTGACTACTATCATTGCTATGCTAGTTGCTTCGTTCTATCGCTTTGCTGCGCTACCTATATTTTGCTCATCAAGCCTCCCAAATTGCCATGAACCTGTAACCTTTGACACCCTTCCTAGCAAACCTTTTCTTGGCTATGTTACCGCTTTTGCTCAGCCCCTCTTATAGCATTGTTAGTTGCAGGAGAAGTTGAAGATTGCTCCATGGTGGACAGGATTATGTTGGGATATCACAATATCTCTTATTTAATTAATGCATCTATATACTTGGTAAAGGGTGGAAGGCTCGGCCATATGCCCGGTGTTGTGTTCCACTCTTGCCGCCCTAGTTTCCGTCATACCGGTGTTATGTTCCTGGATTTTGCGTCCCTAACACGGTTGGGTGATTTATGGGACCCCCTTGACAGTTTGCTATGAATAAAACTCCTCCAGCAAGGCCCAACCTTGGTTTTACCATTTTCCTCACCATCACCTACATTTCCCTTGGGAGTAATTAACCCGAGGGTCATCTTTATTTTAGCCCCCCCGGGCCAATGCTTGTCTAAGTGTTGTTCCAAACCAAGCGATTTCCGGCACCCCCTGGGCAACCAGGGTCTATGCCAACCCGTCGTCTTGCTCATCCGATGTGCCCTGAGAACGAGATATGTGCAGCTCCTGTCGGGATTTGTCGGCGCACCGGGCGGTCTTGCTGGTCTTGTTTTACCATTGTCGAAATGTCTTGTAAACCGGGATTCCGAGTCTGATCGGGTCTTCCTGGGAGAAGGTATATCCTTCGTTGATCGCAAGAGCTTATCATGGGCTAAGTTGGGACACCCCTGCAGGGTATAATCTTTCGAAAGCCGTGCCCGTGGTTATGCGGCAGATGGGAATTTGTTAATGTCCGGTTGTAGATAACTTGACACCAGATCCGAATTAAAACGCATCAACCGAGTGTGTAGCCGTGATGGTCTCTTTTCGGCGGAGTCCGGGAAGTGAACACGGTTTTGGGTTATGTTTGACGTAAGTAGGAGTTCAGGATCACTTCTTGATCATTGCTAGCTTTACGACCGTTCCGCTTGCTCTCTTCTCGCTCTTATTTGCGTATGTTAGCCACCATATATGCTTAGTCGCTGCTGCAACCTCACCACTTTACCCCTTCCTTTCCCATTAAGCTTTGCTAGTCTT
The DNA here is from genome assembly GCF_018294505.1 of Triticum aestivum. Lineage (NCBI taxonomy): Eukaryota > Viridiplantae > Streptophyta > Magnoliopsida > Poales > Poaceae > Triticum > Triticum aestivum. Next base: position 588,565,383 of record NC_057804.1, on the reverse strand, counting down.
GATACCCATGGTAATGGGATTGCTGAGTCCTCGTGGCTCACAGATTACTACAACAACAGTTGCAGGTACAGGTTATGCAATGATCATGACGCGAGAGTGATGTTTGCTTGTTTGGAGTTCCTCTTCTGCTTCTTCTTTGATCAGGGGATAGGTTCCAGGTTGGCAGCCTGGGCTAGCAGGGTGGATGTCATTTGAGTTTCTGTTTGTGTTTCATCCGTAGTGGGATGATGCTCTTATGTATTTTGATGTTGTATTCATGTGGCATTGTATGCCTCTTGCATGTATCCCCATCTATTATGTAATGTTGATGTAATGATATCCACCTTGCAAAAGCGTTTCAATATGCGGTTCTATCCTTGGTGGGACCTTCGAGTCTCTTTAGGATAGTATCGCATATTGGGCATGACAGTGATAGCCTAGCATAAGTTGCTTGCTTATTTATTTCCTCATTGTCTTATTTATTTACTTGCTATAGTCAGTGCAGTTCTTTTTCCGCGGTTTGCTAGTGGCCGCAATAACCTATTTTTTAAAACTAGGCCACAATAACCATGGGCTACATATTTACTGTAGTTACCATTTCCCTCCTACGGGCCGTAGAAACAATGGGCCTTCTACATGTCGTAGACACAATGGGCCTTCTATGGGTCGTATCATCAATGGGCCTTGTACAGGTCGTATGATCGGTTGGCCAAACATGGGCCAATAACAGACCGCATTATGGCAGTAAACAGGCTAGAGTTGGAATCGTCTGTTCATGGGCCGACCATAACGGGCCATCTTTAATCGGCTGTATTTGATGACGCTATGAAAATGGCCCAATGTATTAACGGGCCACAAAACAGGCCGACTGTAACCTCGGGCTGAATTTAGCCCACAACCAGAAAATGACAGTAATGGGCCGTAAGTAAACGAATGCTGGAAATGAGCCCAAGAGTAAATCGGCTCTGAGAAGTCGAAAGATAACATGGGCTGGAAACGGCCCAACGGAATAACGGGTCATTAATGGGTATAAAGTGATACACTATTCATTATGGGCCAGTTTCACCACGTGTCGTTAATGGGTATAAAGTGATACACTGTTCACTGCAGGCCAGTTTCACCATGGGCCGTTAATGGGCCAAGAGTTACAAAGGTCCTCATATGGGCCGAAATACGTCATGGGCCATACATGGGCCAGAAGTGAAAACGGGCTGGAATCATATTGGATGGCCCAGATGACGCTACTGGGCCTAATTCGGATAGGGCGTAACGAGCCTTGGGGTAGAAGGCTGTAAATGGGCTATATGCGAATAGGCCGTTAACAGGCTTTCCATGGGCTGGCTCGCCACCTTTTGACCAAGTCAAACGGGCCGGCCTTTTCACAGGAATGGGCCTCTATTGGGTCGTGCCACGTGTCGACGTATCATAGGCGCCTTCTGTCCAATGAGTGGATGACATCTATCCCAACGATGAGCCGACACGTGTTTCTTCTAGCCAATGATGATTTTACACGTGGAAAATCCCCATTGGTCGGGGCTGTTAACGGGTTATCAGATCCAAAACCCGATCGGATAGCTTAACGGTGTTCCGTTACAGTGGATGCCATGTGTCGGTCACCCTTGATGAAAGCACTTCTGTGACGCGCGATTTATTGTCATGGAAGTGGACACTTCCGTGATGATAATTTTGGTAATGTCATGGAACACTTCTATGACAGCACATGTATGACTATCTTGATTATGTCATGAAATCGTCATGGATGTACATGCATGACAAAAAACGCGACCTACTGTGACAAACACGTATCATCACAGAAGTGTATTTTTTGTAGTGATATCTCAAAACAATTATCAAGCATCAAATTGATCATAGTGTTTAATGCACTTTTTATGATAGTTTTTATTATACCCAACTTGGATGCTCATCATTCTAGGACTAATTTTATAACCATAGAAAATACCATGCTGTTCTACAAGACTCTCAAAAAGATATAAGTGAAGCATGAGAGATCAACAATTTCTACAAAATAAAGCCACCGCCGTGCTCTAAAAAATATAAGTGAAGCACTAGAGCAAAACTATCTAGCTCAAAAGATATAAGTGAAGCACATAGAGTATTCTAATAAATTCCAAATCAAATGTGTCTCTACCAAGAGGTGTGTACAGAAAGTATGATTGTGGTAAACTAAAAAGCAAATACTCATATCATACAAGACGCTCCAAGAAAAACACATATCATGTGGCGAATAAAAATATAGCTCCAAGTAAAGTTACCAATAGCCGAAGACGAAAGAGGGGATGCCTTCCGGGGCACCCCCAAGCTTAGGCTTTTGGTTATCCTTGAATATCTTGGGGTGCCACGGGCATCCCCAAGCTTAGGTTCTTGCCACTCCTTATTCCATAGTCCATCAAATCTTTACCCAAAACTGGAAAACTTCACAACACAAAACTCAACAGGAAATCTCATAAGCTCCGTTAGTGCAAGAAAGAAAAACCACCACATAAGGTAATGCAATGAACTCATTCCTTATTTATATTTGTGTTAAACCTACTGTATTCCAACTTCTTTATGGTTCATACCCCCCGATACTAGCCATAGATGCATGAAAATAAGCAAACAACACACGAAAGACAGAATGTGTCAAAAAGAGAACATTCTGTAGCAATCTGTAACTTTCGAATACTTTTGGAACTCTAAAAATCCTACCAAAATAGGAAGTCCTGGAACATTTGTCTATTGATCGACTTCAAAACGAATGAACGCAAAAGCACGTTTTTGGGATTTACTAAAATTATTCTCGTGCGTGCAAAAGTTTCTGTTTTTCAGCAGAATCAAATTAACTATCACCGTAGGATATCCTATAGGTTCTACTTGGCACAAACACTAATTAAAACATAAAACCACATCTAAACAGAGGATAGATGAAATATTTATTACTAAACAGAAGCAAAAAGCAAGAAACAAAAATAAAATTGGGTTGCCTCCCAACTAGCGTTATCGTTTAACGCCCCTAGCTAGATATAAAAGTGAGAATAGATCTAAGTATTGCCATCTTTGGCATTCAATTCATAAGTGGCTCGCATGATAGATTCATAAGGTAATTTGACTTTATTTCTTGGAAAGTGTTCCATGCCTTTCCTTAATGGAAATTGGAATCTAATATTCCCTTCCTTCATATCAATAATTGCACCAATTGTTCGAAGGAAAGGTCTACCAAGAATAATAGGACATGAAAGATTGCAATCTATATCAACAACGATAAAATCTATGGGCACATAATTCCTATTTGCAACAATAATAACATCATTGATCCTTCCCATAGGTTTCTTAATGGTGGAATCCGCAAGGTGCTAGTTTAAAGAGCAATCATAAAAATCATGGAAACCTAGCACATCACATAAAGTTTTCGGAATCGTGGAAACACTAGCACCCAAATCACATAAAGCATAGCATTCATGATCTTTAATTTTAATTTTTATAGTAGGTTCCCACTCATCATAAAGTTTTCTATGTATAGAAACTTCCAACTCAAGTTTTTCCTCATAAGATTGCATCAAGGCATCAACAATATGTTTGGTAAAAGCTTTGTTTTGACTATAAGCGTGAGGAGAATTCAACACATATTGCAACAAGGAAATACAATCTATTAAAGAATAAATATCATAATTAAATTCCTTGAAATCCATAATAGTGGGTTAAATTCTATGTAAAGTTTTGATCTCTCCAATCCCACTTTTACCAAATTTAGCATCAAGATCTAAAAACTCTGAATCATTGGGACGCCTTTTAACTAAAGTTGACTTATCTCCAGTCCCATCATTATTAAGATTCATATTGCAAAACAAAGATTTAATATGGGGCACATCAATAACTTTTAGATCTTCATCATTATTTTCATGGAAACTAGAAGAACACGCTTTTACAAAGCAATCTTTCTTAGCACGCATCCTAGCGGTTATTTGTTTGCACTCATCAATGAAAATTCTCATGGCTTTGAGAGACTCATTGATATCATGCTTAGGTGGAATAGATCTAAGTTTCAAAGAATCAACATCAAGCGAAAGTCTATCAACATTCCTAGCCAATTCATCAACTTTAAGCAATTTTTCTTCATGCAAAGCATTGAAATTCTTTTGAGAGATCATAAATTCTTTAACACTATTCTCAAAATCAGAGGGAATCTTATTAAAATTTCCATAAGAGTTGTTGTAGGAATTTCCATAATTATTAGAGGAATTACTAGGAAACGGCCTAGGATTAAAGTTTCCTCTATACGCGTTGTTACCAAAATTATTCCTAACAACAAAATTCACATCCATAGATTCATTATTATTCTCAATAAAAGTAGACAAAGGCATATCATTGGGATCAATAGGAGCACTCTTAGTAGCAAATAGTTTCACAAGTTCATCCATCTTTCCATTCCAAACATTAATTTCTTCTATAGCATGCACTTTTTTACTAGTAGATCTTTCGGTGTGCCATTGAGAATAATTAACCATAATGTTATCAAGGAGTTTAGTAGCTTCTCCTTAGGTGATTTCCATAAAAGTGCCTCCCGTGACCGAATCTAAAATATTTCTAGAAGTAAAATTCAATCCGGCATAAAAATTTTGTATGATCATCCATAAGTTCAAACCATGAGTAGGGCAATTACGAATCATTAATTTCATTCTTTCCCGAGATTGGGAAACATGCTCATGATCAGGTTGTTTACAATTCATAATGTTGTTTCTAAGAGAGATGATCTTAGTGGGAGGAAAATACTTAGAGATAAAAGCATCTTTGCACTTATTCCATGAATCAATACTATTCTTATGCAAAGACGAAAACCAAGTTTTAGCATGATCTCTAAGTGAAAATGGAAATAACTTCAATTTAACAATATCATTATCTGTATCTTTCTTCTTTTGCATATCACACAAATCAACAAAGTTGCTTAGATGAGTAGCAGCATCTTCATTAGGAAGGTCGGAGAATTGATCTTTCATAACAAGATTCAACAAAACAGCATTGATTTCACAAGATTCAACATCATTAAGAGGAGCAGTCAGAGTGCTAAGGAAATCATTATTATTGGTATTGGAAAAGTCACACAATTTGGTATTATCTTGAGGCATCGTGACAAGCAATCCAACACACAAGCACACAAAAAGGCAAGCAAAAGAGAGAGGAGATTGGGAAAGAGAGGGCGAATAAAACAGCAAGGGTGAAGTGGGGGAGAGGAAAACGAGAGGCAAATGGCAAATGATGTAATGCGAGGGAGATGAGTTTGTGATGGGTACTTGGTATGTCTTGACTTGAGCGAAGACCTCCCCGGCAACGGCGCCAGAAATCCTTCTTACTACCTCTTGAGCACTGCGTTGGTTTTCCCTTGAAGAGGAAAGGATGATGCAGCAAAGTAGCGTAAGTATTTCCTCAGTTGTTGAGAACCAATGTATCAATCCAGTAGGAGGCTCCTCAAAAGTCCCACGCACCTACACAAACAAACAAGAACCTCGCAACCAGCGTGATGAAGGGGTTGTTAATCCCTTCACGGTAACTTGCAAAAGTGAGATATGATAGAGATAATATGATAAGAATATTTTTGGTATTTTTATGATATAGATTGGAAAGTAAAAGTGCAAATAAAAGTAGATGGAAAACTTATATGATAAAAGATAGACCCGGGGGGCATAGGTTTCACTAGTGGATTCTCTCAAGATAGCATAAGTATTACAATGGGTGGACAAATTATTGTCGAGCAATTGATAGAAAAGCGCATAGTTATGAGATTATCTAAGCATGATCATGTATATAAGCATCACGTCAGCAACAAGTAGATTGAAATGATTCTTCATCTACTACTATTACTCCACACATCGACCGACTCCTGCCTGCATCTAGAGTATTCAGTTCATAAGAACAAAGTAACGCATTAAGCAAGATGACATGATGTAGAGGGATAAACTCAAGCAATATGATATAAATCCCATCTTTTTATCCTCGATGGCAACAATACAATACGTGCCTTGCTGCCCCTGCTGGCACTGGGAAAGGACACCGCAAGATTGAACCCAAAGGTAAGCACTTCTCCCATTGCAAGAAACATCAATCTAGTAGGCCAAACCAAACTAATAATTCGAAGAGACTTGCAAAGATAACCAATCACACATAAAAGAATTCAGAGAAGATTCAATTATTTCTCATAGATAAACTTGATCATAAACCCACAATTCATCGAATCTTGACAAACACACCGCAAAAAGAGTTATGTCGAATAGATCTCCAAGAAGATCAAGGAGAACTTTGTATTGATATTCAAAGAGAGACAAGAAGCCATCTAGTTAATAACTATGGACCCGAAGGTCTATGGTAAACTACTCACAACTCATCGGAGAGGCCTTGGAGATATAGAGGCCCTCCATGGTCGATTCCCCATCCAGCGGAGCCCCGGCGAAGGCTCCAAGATGGGATCTCACGGATACAGAAGGTTGCGGCGGTGTAAATAGTTTTTCGTGGTGCTCCTGGATGTTTTCAGGGTACATGGATATATATAGGTGAAGGAGGTAGGTCCGGGGAGCCAGGAGGGGCCCACGAGGGTGGGTGGCACGCCGGGCACCCTCGTGGCCGCCTCGTTCATTGCTCGACCTCCACTCAAAGTCTCCTGGATTCCGTTTGTTCCAAAAAGATCGCTCCCAAAGGTTTCATTCCGTTTGGACTCCGTTTGATATTCCTTTCCTTTGAAACACTGAAATAGGCAAAAAAAAAACAGCAATTCGGGTTGGGCCTCCGGTTAGTAGGTTAGTCCCAAAAATGATATAAAAGTGTAAAGTAAAGCCCATAAACATCCAAAACGGGTAATATAATAGCATGGAACAATCAAAAATTATAGATACGTTGGAGACGTATCATATAGCAAAACATAATCACCTACAGTGAACTCACACTTTTGTATCCTTTTGTCATGGCATCTTTTAACTTTTTTTTAAACAACGTGGCATTCTCATAGGCTTGGGTTCTCCATTCATCAAGCAAGCTAATGTCAAATAACCTCTTCTCACCGGCAAAGTTTGAAATCATAATTGAGCTCTTTAATAGCCCAATATGACTTATATTCTAGTTTGAAAGGTAAGTCACATGCTTTTCCATAAACCATTTTATACGGAGACATACACATAGGATTTTTATAAGCAGTTCTATAAGCCCATAATGCATCATCAAGTTTCTTGGACCAATTCTTTCTAGATCTATTAACAATCTTTTGCAAAATAAATTTATCTCTCTATTACTTAGCTCTACTTGACCATTAGACTGAGGATTATATGGAGATGCAATTCTATGATTACCATCATACTTAGCAAGCATTTTACGAAAAGCACCATGAATAAAATGTGAACCACCATCAATCATTAAATATTTAGGGACTCCAAACCTCAGAAAAGTAACTTCTTTAAGCATCTTAATAGAAGTGTTATGATTAGCACTACTAGTTGGAGTAGCTTCTACCCACTTAGTAACGTAATCAACAACAACTAAAATATGTGTATACCCATTGGAGGAAGGAAAAGGTCCCATATAATCAAAGCCCCAAACATCAAATGGTTCAATAACAAGTGAATAATTAATAGGCATTTCCTGACATCTACTAATATTATCAATTCTCTCGCATTCATCACAAGACAAGACAAACTTACAAGCATCTTTGAAAAGAGTAGGCCAATAAAAACCGGATTGCAATACCTTATGTGTAGTTCTATCTCCAGCATGGTGTCCTCCGTAAGCCTTGGAGTGACACTTGCATAGGATCTGCTCCTGTTCATGCTCAGGTACACAATGTCTAATAACACCATCTACTCCTTCTTTATAAAGGTGTGGGTCATCCCAAAATTAATGTCTTAAATCATAGAAAACATTTTTCTTTTGCTGGAATGTAAAACTAGGTGGTACAAATTTAGCAACAATGTAATTAGCATAATAAGCATACCATGGAGCTGTATGAGAAGCATTTATGACAGCTCATTGTTCATCAGGAAAGCTATCATCAATAGGTAGTGGGTCATCAAGAACATTTTCTAACCTAGACAAGTTGTCTGCAACGGGGTTCTCAGCTCCCTTTCTATCAATAATATGCAAATCAAATTCTTGTAGCAAGATAACCCATCTAATAAGTCTAGGTTTAGCATCTTTCTTTTCCATAAGATATTTAATAGTAGCATGATCAGTGTGAATAGTTACTTTGGAATCAACAATATAAGGTCTGAACTTATCACAAGCAAATACGACTGCTAAAAATTCCTTTTCAGTAGTAGCATAATTTCTATGGGTACTGTCTAGAGTTTTACTATCATATTGGATAACATTTAATTTCTTATCAACTCTTTGTCCTAGAACATCACCAACAGCATAATCACTAGCATCACACATAATTTCAAAGGGTAAATTCCAATCAGGTGGCTGAACAATAGGTGTAGAAATCAAGGATTTCTTAAGTATTTCAAATGCTTCTACACAATCATTATCAAAAACAAAAGGAACATCGTTTTGCAAGAGATTAGTGAGAGGCCTAGAAATTTTAGAGAAGTCCTTAATAAACCTCCTATAGAAACCAACATGACCAAGGAAACTTCTTATACCTTTGATATCTTTAGGACACGACATCTTTTCAATAACATCTACTTTAGCTTTATCTACTTCAATACCTGTTTCAGGAATTTTATCCCCCAAGACAATACCTTCATTAACCATAAAGTGGCACTTCTCCTAATTCAAGACAAGATTAGTTTGTTCACATCTCTGCAAAAATCAATCAAGGTTTCTTAAGCAATCATCAAAAGAAATTCCGTAAATGGAGAAATCATCCATGAGAACCTCAACAATATTTTCACAAAAGTAGCGGGTGCATTGCATAAACAAAAAGGCATACGTCTATAAGGAAAAGTACCGAAAGGGCAAGTAAAAGTGGTCTTTTCCTGATCCTCTTTTGACACAGGTATTCGAGAGAAGCCAGAATAACCATCTAGAAAGCAAAAATGTGTATGTTTGGATAGTCTTTCTAGCACTTGATCAATAAAAGGTAGAAGGTAATGATCCTTTCTAATAGCTTTATTTAATTTGCGGAAATCAATTACCATTCTATAACCTGTAACAATTCTTTGTGAGATCAATTCATTCTCATAATTAGGAACAACAATAATACCTCCCTTCTTAGGGACACAATGAACGGGACTTACCCACTGACTATTAGCAATAGGATAAATTATACCTGCCTCCAGAAGCTTTAGTATTTCATTTCTTACCACTTCTTTCATCTTAGGATTTAACTGTCGTTGATGATAAACAACTAGTTTAGCATCTTTCTCCAATTTTATTTTGTGCTAGCGTATAGTGGGACTAATGCCCTTAAGATCATCAAGAGTATATCCAATAGCAGCACGGTGCTTCTTCGGAGTTTTTAATAATTTCTCTTCTTCATGCTCTAAAAGGTTAGCACTAATAATAACAGGATATATCTTCTTTTCATTAGGATAAGCATATTTAAGAGTGTGAGGTAATTACTTAAGCTCAAACACGGGATCCCCCTTGGGTGGAGGAGGATCCCCCAGGATTTCAACAGGCAAGTTGTGTTTCAAAATAGGTCTCTGATTAAATAATACTTCATCTGTTTCCCTTCTTTCATTCACAAACATATCATTTTCATGGTCTATCAAGTATTGTTCTAAAGGATCATTAGGAGGCACGACAATAGAAGCAAGACCAATAATTTCATCCTTACTAGGAAATTCTTTATCATCGGGTCGTCTACGAAATTTAGAGAAATTAAAATCATGAGACATATCCCCTAAACCATCAGTAACAATATCCTTTTTGCAATCTATCTTAGCATTAACAGTATTCAAGAAGGGTCTACCAAATATAATGGGACAAAAATCATCTTGTGGGGAAGCGAGAACGAGAAAATCAGTAGGGTATTTTATTTTCCCACACAAAACTTCAAACAATTCCAACCGGTGAAATAGTATCTCTATTGGCAAGCTTAATAGTAACATCAATATCTTCTATCTTAGTAGGTGCAATATCAGGCATAATTTCTTTATATAAGGTATAAGGTATTTCACTCACACTAGCACCCATATCACATAAGCCATGATAACAATGATCTCCTATTTTAATAGAAACAACATGCATGCCAACAACAGGTCTATGTTTATCTTTAGTATCGGGTTTAGCAATTCTAGCAGCTTCATCACATAAATAAATAACATGCCCATCAATATTATCAACCAAGAGATCTTTAACCATAGAAATACTAGGTTCAATTTTAATTTGCTCAGGAGGTGTAGGTGTTCTACTATTACTCTTACGAACCACAGGTGAATGTCGGATGTGAGGTTGTGGCACACCCTTGAGGTTCGAACTCTGGGGTGCACGAGAAGATCTTGCCCCCTACCAATCCATGTCCAAACGCCTCGCGAGATTCTAAGCTAAACGATGAACAACACGAGGGACACAAGATTTATACTGGTTCGGGCCACGGTCGTGGTGTAATACCCTACTCCAGTGTGTGGTGTGGTGGATTGCCTTAGGGGCTAATGATGAACAGTATAAGGGGAAGAACAACCTCACGAGAGGTGTTCTTGAGCTGGTGCGATGTTCTCCATAGGAACGGATTTGATCCCCTATCCCTATTTATAGAGGCCTTGGTCCTCTTCCCAAATATTGAGCGGGAAGGGAGCCAACAACGGCCATTTTGAAGGGGAACATCTAGTACAAGTTATCCTGAGTAAAGCTGGTCTTCGGCTGCCAAAGGCACTGGCGATGATGCTGTCTTGGGCTCCACGGTGACCTCCATCCTGCCGCTCTGCCGGTCTTGGTCTCGTTGCACCGAAATGGTAACCTTTTCCTGATGCCTCGGTACTCCACGCATGTGCTTGCCCCCTTTGCACCAAAGAGGAAAAAAGGACACTGCACAGGCCGATGCCCACCTGGTCTCGATCATCACGGCTTGCGTCATGAGAACCTCGCGAGGTACCCTTGCCTTGATCTCTCCGCCTCCTCGCGAGCCTACCTGGCGAGGCCGCTTCTGAGGAAGCCTTGCATCGTCCGCCCCGTGAGGCTTGGCCCCTCACGAGGGTCTTGAATTTTTATTGATGAAGATGGGACGTACTGGGCCACCACTTGAGCCATGCCGCAGGCAGGCAAGTTTGGGGACCCACATTCCCAGAACACCGACAGTAGCCCCTGGGCCCAAGGCGCACTTGGACTTGGCTTACTAGAGAAGCAAAAGGGCAAGTGCGGAGCGCCGCGGGCCCCAACAGCCTGCGGCCTTGGGCGCCGCGTGGCGGTTGATTGGACATGGGCATCTCCGCTTCCCCATGCTGCCTTGGCAACTGCTCGACTTGACAAGTCCCTACATGCAGAGATGAGTCATGATTACCTGTGATCGTTGAGGCCGACGGTTGGCCTCCTCCGTTATAAATGCGGGAGGGCGCAAGCCCTCGCTGCACATCTTCCTCCTTCTGGTTGCTTCTTCTTTCTCCCCGCTGCAGCTGCTCGCCATGTCATATGGCACCGCCGAAGAGGTTCTCAGCCGCAGAGAAAGGAAAGGATCATAGGGAAGGGCCCGACTCTCCTCCTCCCAAGCGTGGCCGAGGTCGTCCCCGCAAGCATCCTGCGACTCCCGCAGCGGCTCCCCGTGGTTGCGACGCTGATCTCCTGCATAGCGAAGGGCGTCTGGTGGGTAAGCGGAGGCGCGTTGTGGCCGCGCGGCCTCCCAAGTCGCACTTCCACTCGGCTGAGGTGCTGCTAGAGTTCATCGCGTGGTCGGCGGACCCAACCGGTAGCTGGCTCCAACTTCCCCGCTTTTTCGCAGGCAAACTCCCGGCCGGCACTCCTGGCGGCCTCTGGCTTCAAGTGGATGGCTGCTGCAGCAAGGCTTCATGGCTCTCACTTGAGATCTCCGTCGCCGGGAATGTGGCTTTGGCCCACGGCTGGCAAACGTTTGCCCGCGCGCGTGTCCTGGGCCGGCGGTGCACCCTGCATTTCAAGTTTGACGGCGACGCCACCCTCTTCGCGAGGGTTGTAACACCCCAGATGTATCATGTCCCAATTTGGCAATATATCAACTTGACCTCATCAAATTCTTGTGGGTTTTATCTTGTTTGGCCTCTTCTTCTTTGGTTGTGTGGTTTTATTCTTTTCATTGTCATATTCCTTTTAGCCATATTGCATTTGTGCTTCTTGTCATCATCATATAGTGCATTTTCATCTCATGACATCTCATGTTGCATTTTGTCATTCATGTTGTTGCCATGAGCATCATGGGCATGACCTTGTCCCCCCTTTTCAACCATGGCACCATCACTTCTCCTTCCTCCCCTTATCCTTCCATTCTTTGCGAGTGCCATTTTGCCTCCACCATAAATGTTCATTTTTTCCCCAATATTCTAACACTATGTACCTAGCCTCTCTGCCAAATTGCAGCTCATTTGAAGTTGTGTTGGTTAGGTTCAAAAATGCTCCAAGTTTGAACTATATTCAAACTTGTTGTTTTTTTCTACCTCTGAAAAATACCCAACTCAATTTTCTCAAATTGAGAATAATTCCAGAATCCTGAGGATATTTTCATATCTCTCAGAAACCCCCCCCCCAATCCTTCTGTGCTTTTCGCTCTTTTATTTCGGTTCGAAAGAATGGGAAAGAGTCAGAGGGAGAGAGGGAGCACCAGTAGCAGCGCAGCCCAGTAGCGCAGTCCACCCGCGCGGCCTAGCAGGCCTCCCGCAGCCCTTTAGCCTGCAAGCGCCAGTTGCTTCGTCCTCCTGTACGGCAGGACATCTAGAGGAGACACGTTGACAACCTCGTTGATTTGACGGCCGGAGAAGCTCCACAGACCCCTATAAACTTGTCCCCGGTGCCCTAGGTTCTCCCCTCAATCGATCCCCCTCCTCTCCTTCCCTCGCCACCGCCAGGTAAGCCAAGCCGCGCCTCGCCGTCGCCCTGCCCACCATGAACCGACCGAGTGTCAGCTTGAGCTCGGGATAGCCGTTGCCAGCGTGCACTCCGGCCACCTCCGCCTCGCCAACATCGTCCGTCTTCCTCCACGACGTCGACTACGTCCCCTTCGTCCTCTTCCTCGCCTGGGATCATCAAGTCCGGCTACTTCCCCGACGTCCTCTTCGTCCTCTACGTCGTCTCCTTCTCGGACAGCAAGTCCACCGGAGATCTTCGCCTCCCCGCCGTCGATCTGCTGCGCCACCGGCCTCACCTCCTTGTCATTGGTATACTAGGTATACCCATCCTTCCCCATGCTCTTTTCGTTTCGTCGATCAGTCTCTGTAGGAGCGGCCAAGATCTCGCCGTCGTCGTGTTCCAGGCGCACCGAGGCGAGTTCTGAAGTTTTCTTCAGTTCGGTAGTTTAGAGACAGCCCGTGTGCACCTCTTGCTCCGGATCCTCCTAGCCGAGCTCCTCCATGCCTTGCTGCACCCATGCGCGCACTCTCTCGCACATGCCCGCGCCGCACCCTGCTGCTTCCCCCTGCCCGTCGTGCTCGTCGTAGCCCGAGTCGAGCAGATGCTCGAGCTCGAGTACACCGCACGCCAACTCCCGCAGCTGCACCCGCACTCCCTGGCCTATCCCGCACCCCTGCCGGTACCCCTTGGCTCCGGTGGTCGTCGCTGTTGCTCGCAGGCACCGCCGGCGACTTCTCTGCTGCAGATGAGAAGGGACCCGTCCTCGCTTCAGTTAGCGTCAAGAGAAGCCGAGCCCCTACCAAACCATCCACCCCGTCCTAGCCCAACTGGTAGCACACCCGCGATTCCAACTAGGAGACCTGGGTTCGAATCCCAGGCTCTCCATAGTTTTTGGTGGTTTTATTCTTCCATGAGTCTCTGATGCCTCGGCCCCACTGGTCATACTCACATCCAGCCATGTGGCCCACGGCCCTACCAGTCAGTCTAACGGCTGGGTACAGCCTGGGTGCACCTAGCTTTCCCCGCAGGTTTTCTGTTTTATTCCATTTCGGAATATGCCAGCTTTGGCATATGCTGAGGTTACCTTTTAGGGCAGGTTGTATCTTTGTGCATCTGTGATGATCTTTCTACAGCAACCATAACATATTATATATGTTTTTGGGGTAGAAAAATCCCACCAATCCATTGGTGGCATTAGTTTCTGCATTTGAGCAAGTTCATAATCATGCCATCTCACTTCATATTGTTATTTTGTCTCTTATGTGCTCTCCACAGTTTTTGGTGGTTTTATTCTTCCATGAGTCTCTGACACCTCGGCCCTACTGGTCATACTCACATCCAGCCATGTGGCCCACAGCCCTACCAGTCAGTCTAACGGCTGGGTACAGCCTGGGTGCACCTAGCTTTCCCCGCAGGTTTTCTGTTTTATTCCATTTCGGAATATGCCAGTTTTGGCATATGCTGAGGTTACCTTTTAGGGCAGGTTGTATCTTTGTGCATTTGTGATGATTTTTCTACAGCAACCCTAACATATTATATATGTTTTTGGGGTAGAAAAATCCCACCAATCCATTGGTGGCATTAGTTTCTGCATTTGAGCAAGTTCATAATCATGCCATCTCACTTCATATTGTTGTTTTGTCTCTTATGTGCTTGTTCATGCAAATATGCTAGTTGTTTGTTTTGCACATAAGTAGCTTCATTTTCATGCCTACTTCATGCTAGTACTTGTTCCATGCCATGACATGCCTGGTAGTGAGTTGATCAAGCCTGTAGAGGTGCCATGATGAATCTGTTTCTGCTATGTCTAGTAATTCCACTAAGTCTGTAGATACTGTTATCTTTTGCATTATTGCCATGCTATTTTAGTCATGCTCTAGTGGTTTATAGATTGAGCTCAGTGTTCATGTTTCATAGAGCATCTCTTGTACATCTCTGCTATGCATTCTGTTCATATGTTTGGGTGCTATAGCTTGCTCATACTTTGCATCCAAGTGGCCATGTTGTTGTTTGCATCATATCTTGTCGTGCTTGTCATTTGCAAACCGTGCACCCGAATCCGGTGATCTCTATATCGATTCCAACCGAAATCATCTCATCTTTCCAGCGGCACACTTGGGTTTCCAAGTTGATGCCTTGTTCTTCATCTTTCCTTCCGAAGCACGCGTATGCATTGCATATCACATATCGCATATCATGACATGTTTTGCATCATGTTGCTTGTGCATTGCACCGTGATTTATTGTGGTTCCTTGCTTGTGTTCTTGCTTTGGGTAGAGCCGGGAGACGAGTACGTGCACGAGGAACCTGTTGAGTACGCTAAAGAGGATCCAGCCTTCGACAACTCTGAGAACCTTGCAGGCAAGATGACCATACCTTCGAAATCATTTCTATCTTTGCTTGCTAGTATTCGCTCTTTCGCTATGTTAGCCCTACCTGCCTTGTTTACCATGCCTACCTATTGCCATGTCAAACCTCTAACCATCCTGTCCTAGCAACCGTTGATTGGCTATGTCACCGCTTTTGCTCAGCCCCTCTTATAGCGTTGTTAGTTGCAGGTGAAGATGAAGTTTGTTCCTGGTCGGAACACGGATATTTTGGGATATCACAATATCTCCTGTTTAAATTAATGCACTTATATACTTGGTAAAGGGTGGAAGGCTCAGCCTTATGCCTGGTGACTTGTTCCACTCTTGCCGCCCTAGTTTCTGTCATACCGGTGTTATGTTCCTGGATTTCGCGTTCCTTACACGGTTGGGTGATTTATGGGACCCCCTTAACAGTTCACTTTGAATAAAACTCCTCTAGCAAGGCCCAACCTTGGTTTTACCATTTGCCACCTAAGCCTTTTCCCTGGGGTTTTCGCGAGCCCAAGGGTCATCTTTATTTAACCCCCCCCGGGCCAGTGCTCCTTCGAGTGTTGGTCCGAAACGGGCAGACTGCGGGGCCACCTCGGGGAAACTCGAGGGCTGGTTTTACTCGTAGGCTGACCCATCCGGTGTGCCCTGAGAACAAGATACGTGCGACTCCTATCGGGATTTGTCGGTACATCGGGGGCTTTGCTGGTCTTGTTTTACCATTGTCAAAATGTTTTGCGAACCGGGATTCCGAGACTGATCGGGTCTTCCCGGGAGAAGGTCTATTCCTTCGTTGACCGTGAGAGCTTGTGATGGGCTGAGTTGGGACACCCCTGCAGGGTATATAATCTTTCGAGAGTCGTGCCCGCGGTCATGAGGCAGATGGGAATTTGTTAATGTCCGGTTGTAGATAACTTGACACTTGACCTATTTAAAATGTATCAACCGAGTGTGTAGCCGTGATGGTCTCTTCTCGGCGGAGTCCGGGAAGTGAACACGGTTTGAGTTATGCTTGACGTAAGTAGTTTCAGGATCACTTCTTGATCGCTTCTAGCTTCTCGACCGACGCGTTGCTTCTCTTCTCGCTCTCACTTGCGTATGTTAGCCACCATATATGCTTAGTGCTTGCCGCAGCTCCACCATATTACCCCTTACCTACCTTTGAGCTTAAATAGTCTTGATCTCGCGGGTGTGAGATTGCTGAGTCCTCGTGACTCACAGATTCTACCAAAACAGATGCAGGTGCCGAGGATACTGGCGCAGATGGCGCAACTGAGCTGAAGTGGGAATTTGATGAGGCCCTTGGTCGTTACTATGTATCGTTTCCAGATGATCAGTAGAGGAGCCCAGTCGGGACGATCGGGGATCTAGCATTTGGGGTTGTCTTCTTTTCATTTGAACTTGACCGTAGCCGGTCTATGAGTGTATTTGAATGATGTATGATCTTAAATTATGTATTGTGTGAAGTGGCGATTGTAAGCCAACTCTCTTTATCCCATTCTTGTTCATTACATGGGATTGTGTGAAGATGACCCTTCTTGCGACAAAACCACCATGCGGTTATGCCTCTAAGTCGTGCTTCGACACGTGGGAGATATAGCCGCATCGTGGGTGTTACAAGTTGGTAATCAGAGCCATCCCCGACTTAGGAGCCCCCTGCTTGATTGTTTGCTGGCGATGTTGAGTCTAGAACAAAAATGTTTTGAGTCTTAGGATTATATATATCGGAGAGTAGGATTCTTTTTACTCCTCAGTCCCTTCGTCGCTCTCGTGAGGTCTCCTGACGTAGATGTTTTGACTATCCTCTTCTCAAATTTTCACTAAAATTTTTTAGGATCACGCGGGTATCTTGGAATCGTTCCGATGGTTTTGTGACGAGAACATTTTTCTTGGTGCCTCTTGACATTTAGGGGTTGTGGCAGTGTCCCGGGGAGTTGAGCTCCGAGGTGTTGTCGTCACAATTTTATCGTTGCAGTTCTGGAATACCTGAGTTTTGCCGACATCGAAAATCTCTTTTATGCAGTTGTTGGTGAGATAACCCCGATAACCCAGTACTGGGGCGAGCTCGGGAGTATTGCCAGAACTCGTATAGCGGATGCTTTTCGAAGGTTGAGGTACACGATTTTTGAAGGTTTCTTGGTTATGTGTTGACGGATGGATACAGCTGGATGTAGGGATTGTTAGTTTGGGTGAGATATATTGCTTCCCCTGTATCCCCAACACCTGATTGCATAACCAGAAAGTTTCGGGAGTTTATAGGTGGGTTTCAAGTAGCTCTAGCATTTCTTCCCGCAGATATTTGGTTTGTGATTGGGTAATCCTTACCACTTATTTGTTCCAGTTGTACCTTGTTTATTTCATTCATCAATCTCTATTCAAGTGGCTTCTCACCTTAATGGACGTGTGATGTTTACTTTGGAATTCATTCGTTCATCCTTGTTCGAATGTTTATTGTGAAGACTATATGTTGCAATTTCTATCCGTTGATTCAACTTGTCTATCTGTCTATCAAGATGCTAACGGATGTCACCCTCTTCAGGATGGCTCCGCCAACGCGTCTGAATCCGGATCGCAATGATGGGAGTCAGGCGAACCCTCCACCTCCACCTCCGCCTCCGGAGGCATGGCAAGCTTTGATGGCAGCCTCTAACGCCCATGCTCAGATGATGATCCAGCTCATGCAAGAGCGCAACCAAGGCCAAGGCAACCAAGGGAATCAAGGTCAAGGGCAGTTCAATCATCAGCCTCAGTTTCCAACCCTCAACCAGTTCCTGGCAAATCAGCCGAAGTCTTTCAGCTATTGTGTCGTGGCCACCGACGCCGATGATTGGCTCGTGGATATCAACAAGCATTTTGAATGCATCAATGTCAGGCCTGAAGACTATGTCAAGTTCGCTTCTTTTCAGCTCAAGGATCAGGCAGCTGATTGGTTCCAGCAATACAAGGATTCCAGAGGTGGTCGAGTGATTACTTGGACTGATTTCTGTCGGGACTTTAAAGCTCACCATATTCCTACCAGTGTTGTTGAGAGCAAGCATGAGGAGTTCCGCAATCTCAAGCAAGGCAACATGTCAGTGTATGAATACAACAAGCAGTTTCAGAAACTTGCTCGCTTCGCTAAGCAGGATGTTCTTGACGAGAAAAGTATGATCTATCAGTTCAGAGGTGGCCTTAGAGAGGATCTGCAGTTAGCACTCGTTCTTATTGAGCCTACTCAGTTTGATCAATTCTACAATATGGCACTCAAGCAAGAAGGTGCTCAGCTCAAGTGTGAGGCTTCTAAGAAGAGAATCAGAGATGCAGTGCAATCTTCTTCTTCCTCACAAGTGGCAGCTAAGCAGCAGAAGTTCTATCTTCCTCCTCCTCCGTTTCGTCAGCCTTACCAACAGAAGAACTCAGGTGGTCGTGGATCTTCCCACCCACCCAACCCAAACTATCAGAACAAGTCTCATCCTCAAGCTCCAAGGTCAAGTGCTCCTTATCACCGTCCGCTCTCAGAAGTGACTTGCAACAAGTGCCAGCAGAAAGGTCACTACGCAAACAAATGCTTAAATCAAAGGCGCCTTCCTCCTCCTCCTCCTGTGAGGTCTTCAAGCAATGCAGTGGTCAAGCATAATCCAAAGCATGCAAAGGTGAACATGTTGAATGCAGCTCAGGCAGAGGATTCTTCATATGTGATAATGGGTAATCTTCCTGTTAATGATATTCCTGCAAAAGTCTTATTTGATACTGGTGCATCACATTGTTTCATGTCAATACCGTTCTTTACCAAGCATGATTTCGCTTCGGAATATTTGGATATAACTCTAGCAATTGTTTCCCCGGGCAAGCACATGAGTTCTCCTTTGATGGTTCCAAATGTCGGTATCAAGATGGGCGACTATAAATTTCTGTCTTCTCCAGTTGTTCCTGGTGACTCTGATATTGATCTAATTCTTGGGATGGACTGGCTTTCTAAGCACAAGGCTCAGCTTGATTGTGCTGCCAGACAGACTCAATTGACACACCCTTGTGAGGATGTTATCATCTATGCCGCTCGTGATGAAACCATTCGGTTGTTTTCTCTCAATGAGAAGGGCGAATTGGATGCTATTTCTCAAATTCCAGTCGTTTGTGAGTACCAAGATGTCTTTCCAGAAGAGCTTCCGGGTATGCCTCATCATCGGCCAGTCGAGTTCGTTATTGATCTTGAACCTGGTACGGAACCTGTTTGCAAGCGTCCTTACAAGCTTGGACCCAAGGAGCTGAAGGAATTGAAGAAGCAGCTCGATGAACAAGAGCGTCTGGGTTTGATCAGACCGAGTTCTTCCCCATGGGGTTGTGGAGTTCTTTTTGTCCAGAAGAAGGATGGCACGAACCGACTTTGTGTCGATTACCGTCCATTGAACAAGAAGACAATCAAGAACAAGTATCCACTTCCCAACATCAATGAGCTTTTCGAGCAACTCAAAGGGGCTAAAGTCTTCTCCAAGCTTGACCTTCGTATGGGTTATCATCAGATTTGCATTCGTGAAGAAGATAGTCCTAAGACAGCATTTAGAACAAGCTATGGTTCTTATGAATATACTGTCATGTCTTTCGGCCTTGTCAATGCTCCTCCAACATTCTCTCGCATGATGAACTTTATCTTCAACCCCTACACCAATGAATTTGTTCTGGTGTATCTCGATGATATTTTGTCTTCTCCAAGAATAAGCAGCATCATGCCAAACATTTGCGATTGGTGCTCGACAAGCTCAGAGAGCATCAATTCTATGCGAAGTTTTCCAAATGTGAGTTCTGGCTTGATGAAGTTCTTTATCTTGGTCATATCATCTCTGCCAAGGGCATTGCTGTTAATCCGCGAAGGTTTCTGCAGTTGTGAATTGGGAACCTCCTCAGAATGTCAAGCAGCTCCGCAGTTTTCTCGGTCTTGCAAGCTATTGCCGAAGATTCGTTGAGAACTTCTCTAAGATTGCAAAGCCTCTTTCCAACCTCCTCCAGAAGCATGTCAAGTATGTCTGGACGCCTGAGTGTGACGTCGCTTTCAACACCCTCAAAGAGAAGCTAGTCACAGCTCCTGTTTTGACTCCTCCTGATGAATCCAAGCCATTCGAAGTATTCTGTGATGCTTCCCTTCAAGGTCTCGGTGCTGTGTTGATGCAAGAGAAAAGAGTTGTGGCCTATACCTCTCGTCAGTTGAAGCCCAACGAAAAGAACTACCCCACTCACGATCTTGAGTTGGCGGCAGTTGTCCATGCATTGATAACATGGAGACATCTCTTATTGGGAAGGCAAGTGGACATTTTCACCGATCACAAGAGCCTCAAGTATATCTTCACTCAACCCAACCTCAATCTCAGGCAAACTCGATGGGTCGAAATGATTCAAGAGTACAATCCGAGTATTGAATATACTCCTGGCAAGGCGAATGTGATTGCAGATGCTCTGAGCAGAAAGGCTTATTGCAACAGTCTAATTCTCAAGCCGTTTCAACCGGATCTTTGTGAAGCCTTCCGCAAGCTGAATCTTCAAGTTGTTCCTCAAGGCTTTCTTGCCAACCTCATAGTCTCTCCTACTTTGGAAGATCAAATTCGTGAGGCACAACTCCTGGATACCATGGTGAAGAAGGTGAAACGTGGTATTGACAAGGGCATTCCCAAATACAAGTGCTATCGCTTGGATGACAAAGATACTCTTTTCTTCGAGGATCGCATTGTGGTTCCAAAAGGTGATCTGAGAAAAGTCATCATGAATGAGGCACACAATTCCCTCCTATCCATTCATCCTGGAAGTACAAAGATGTACCATGACCTCAAGCAGTCATATTGGTGGACTCGTATGAAGCGAGAAATTGCTCAATTCGTGAATGAATGTGATGTCTGCAGAAGAGTGAAAGCAGAACACCAAAGACCAGCTGGTCTCCTCCAACCTCTTGCTATTCCGGAATGGAAGTTTGATCATATCGAGATGGACTTCGTGACTGGTTTTCCTAAGTCCAAGTGTGGAAATGATGCTATCTTCGTTGTCATTGACAAGCTTACCAAAGTGGCTCATTTTCTTCCTATCAAAGAATCTATCACAGCAACTCAGCTGGCGGAGCTATACACCTCCAGGATTGTCTCCTTGCACGGCATTCCACAATTGATATCTTCAGATCGTGGAAGCATCTTCACTTCCAAGTTCTGGGACTCTTTTCAGACGGCCATGGGTTCCAACATTCGTTTCAGCACAGCTTGCCATCCTCAAACAAGTGGCCAAGTCGAGCGAGTCAATCAAATTCTTGAAGATATGCTCAGGGCTTGTGTCATCTCTTTCGGTATGAAGTGGGAAGATTGTCTTCCATATGCCGAGTTCTCCTACAACAACAGCTTCCAAGCGAGTTCGGGCAAGGCCCCATTCGAAATTCTCTACGGCAGAAAGTGCCGTACTCCTCTCAACTGGTTTGAGACAGGTGAACGCCAACTTCTTGGCAACGACTTGATCACAGAAGCCGAAGAAATGTGCAAAGTCATTCGTGAGAATCTCAAAGCCGCGCAATCGCGCCAAAAGAGTTACTATGATAGCAAGCACCGTGACTTGGCTTTTGAAATCGAAGACCATGTCTATCTCCACATCTCTCCAATGAAAGGCACTCGTCGCTTTGGTATAAAAGGGAAGCTTGCCCCTAGATACGTGGGTCCTTTCAAGATCATTGGCAAAAGAAGCGACCTCGCCTATCAACTTGAGCTTCCATCCAACTTTGCAAATGTGCACGATGTGTTTCACGTGTCACAGCTTCGCAAGTGCTTCAAGACTCCTGAGCGCACTATCAACTTCGAAGAAATCGACCTCCAAGAAGATCTCTCTTATCATGAGCACCCCATTGCTATTCTCGAAGAAACCGAGCGCAAGACTCGCAACAAGTCAATCAAATTCCTGAAAGTGAAGTGGTCACACCATTCCGACCGAGAAGCCACCTGGGAGCGCGAGGATCACCTCCGTTCCGAATATCCGGAGTTCTTTCAGTCCTAGATCTCAGGACGAGATCCTCTTGTAGTGGAGGAGAGTTGTAACACCCCAGATGTATCATGTCCCAATTTGGCAATATATCAACTTGACCTCATCAAATTCTTGTGGGTTTTATCATGTTTGGCCTCTTCTTGTTTGGTTGTGTGGTTTTATTCTTTTCATTGTCATATTCCTATTAGCCATATTGCATTTGTGCTTCTTGTCATCATCATATAGTGCATTTTCATCTCATGCCATCTCATGTTGCATTTTGTCATTCATGTTGTTGCCATGAGCATCATGGGCATGACCTTGTCCCCCCTTTTCAACCATGGCACCATCATTTCTCCTTCCTCCCCTTTTCCTTCCATTCTTTGCGAGTGCCATTTTGCCTCCACCATAAATGTTCATTTTTCCCCAATATTCTAACACTATGTACCTAGCCTCTCTGCCAAATTGCAGCTCATTTGAAGTTGTGTTGGTTAGGTTAAAAAATGCTCCAAGTTTGAACTATATTCAAACTTGTTGTTTTTTTCTACCTCTAAAAAATACCCAACTCAATTTTATCAAATTGAGAATAATTCTAGAATCCTGAGGATATTTTCATATCTCTCAGAACCCCCCCCCCCCAATCCTTCTGTGCTTTTCGCTCTTTTATTTCGGTTCGAAAGAATGGGAAAGAGTCAGAGGGAGAGAGGGAGCACCAGCAGCAGCGCAGCCCAGTAGCGCAGTCCACCCACGCGGCCCAGCAGGCCTCCCGCAGCCCTTTAGCCTGCAAGCGTCAGTTGCTTCGTCCTCCTGTACGGCAGGACATCCAGAGGAGACACGTTGACAACCTCGTTGATTTGATGGCCGGAGAAGCTCCACAGACCCCTATAAACTTGTCCCCGGTGCCCTAGGGTCTCCCCTCAACCGATCCCCCTCCTCTCCTTCCCTCGCCGCCGCCAGGTAAGCCAAGCCGCGCCTCGCCGTCGCCCTGCCCACCATGAACCGACCGAGTGTCAGCTCGAGCTCGGGATAGCCGTTGCCGGCGTGCACTCCGGCCACCTCCGCCTCGCCAACGTCGTCCGTCTTCCTCCACGACGTCGACTACGTCCCCTTCGTCCTCTTCCTCGCCTGGGTTCGTCAAGTCCGGCTACTTCCCCGACGTCCTCTACGTCGTCTCCTTCTCGGACAGCAAGTCCACCGGAGATCTTCGCCTCCCCGTCGTCGATCTGCTGCGCCACCGGCCTCACCTCCTTGTCATAGGTATACTAGGTATACCCATCCTTCCCCCTGCTCTTTTCGTTTCGTCGATCGGTCTCCGTAGGAGCGGCCAAGATCTCGCCGTCGTCGTGTTCTCGGCGCACCGAGGCGAGTTCTGAAGTTTTCTTCAGTTCGGTATTTCAGAGACAGCCCGTGTGCACCTCCTGCTCCGGATCCTCCTAGCCGAGCTCCTCCATGCCTTGCTGCACCCATGCGCGCATTGTCTTGCACATGCCCGCGCCGCACCCTGCTGCTTCCCCCTGCCCGTCGTGCTTGTCAATAGCCCGAGTCGAGTAGATGCTCGAGCTCGAGTACACCGCACGCCAACTACCGCAGCTGCTCCACAAGCACGCACGTTCCCACACCTGCGCCGCTGCACCCGCACTCCCTGGCCTATCCCGCACCCCCGCCGGTACCTCTTGGCTCCGGTGGTCGTCGCCGTTGCTCGCAGGCACCGCCGGCGACTTCTCTGCTGCAGATGAGAAGGGACCTGTCCCCGCTTCAGTTAGCCTCAAGAGAAGCCGAGCCCCTACCAAACCAGCAACCCCGTCCTAGCCCAACTGGTAGCACACCCGTGATTCCAACCAGGAGACCAGGGTTTGAATCCCAGGCTCTCCACAGTTTTCGGTGGTTTTATTCTTCCATGATTCTCTGACGCCTCGGCCCCACTGGTCATACTCACATCCAGCCACGTAGCCCACGGCCCTACCAGTCAGTCTAACGGCTGGGTACAGCCTGGGTGCACCTAGCTTTCCCCGCAGGTTTTCTGTTTTATTCCATTTCGGAATATGCCAGTTTTGGCATATGCTGAGGTTACCTTTTAGGGCAGGTTGTATCTTTGTGCATTTGTGATGATTTTTCTACAGCAACCCTAACATATTATATATGTTTTTGGGGTAGAAAAATCCCACCAATCCATTGGTGGCATTAGTTTCTGCATTTGAGCAAGTTCATAATCATGCCATCTCACTTCATATTGTTGTTTTGTCTCTTATGTGCTTGTTCATGCAAATATGCTAGTTGTTTGTTTTGCACATAAGTAGCTTCATTTTCATGCCTACTTCATGCTAGTACTTGTTCCATGCCATGACATGCCTGGTAGTGAGTTGATCAAGCCTGTAGAGGTGCCATGATGAATATGTTTCTGCTATGTCTAGTAATTCCACTAAGTCTGTAGATACTACTATCTTTTGCATTATTGCCATGCTATTTTAGTCATGCTCTAGTGGTTTATAGATTGAGCTCAGTGTTCATGTTTCATAGAGCATCTCTTGTACATCACCGCTATGCATTCTGTTCATATGTTTGGGTGCTATAGCTTGCTCATACTTTGCATCCAAGTGGCCATGTTGTTGTTTGCATCATATCTTGTCGTGCTTGTCATTTGCAAACCGTGCACCCGAATCCGGTGATCTCTATATCGATTCCAACCGAAATCATCTCATCTTTCCAGCGGCACACTTGGGTTGCCAAGTTGATGCCTTGTTCTTCATCTTTCCTTCCAAAGCACGCATATGCATTGCATATCACATCTCGCATATCATGACATGTATTGCATCATGTTGCTTGTGCATTGCACCGTGATTTATTGTGGTTCCTTGCTTGTGTTCTTTCTTTGGGTAGAGCCGGGAGACGAGTACGTGCACGCGGAACCTGTTGAGTATGCTAACGAGGATCCAGCCTTCGACAAGTCTGAGAACCTTGCAGGCAAGATGACCATACCTTCGAAATCATTTCTATCTTTGCTTGCTAGTATTCGCTCTTTCGCTATGTTAGCCCTACCTGCCTTTGTTTACCATGCCTACCTATTGCCATGTTAAACCTCTAACCATCCCTTCCTAGCAACCGTTGTTTGGCTATGTCACCGCTTTTGCTCAGCCCCTCTTATAGCGTTGTTTAGTTGCAGGTGAAGATGAAGTTTGTTCCTGGTCGGAACACGGATATTTTGGGATATCACAATATCTCCTGTTTAATTAATGCATCTTATATACTTGGTAAAGGGTGGAAGGCTCGGCCTTATGCCTGGTGACTTGTTCCACTCTTGCCGCCCTAGTTTCTGTCATACCGGTGTTATGTTCCTGGATTTCGCGTTCCTTACACGGTTGGGTGATTTATGGGACCCCCTTAACAGTTTGCTTTGAATAAAACTCCTCCAGCAAGGCCCAACCTTGGTTTTACCATTTGCCACCTAAGCCTTTTTCCCTGGGGTTTTCGCGAGCCCGAGGGTCATCTTTATTTTAACCCCGCCCCCCGGGCCAGTGCTCCTTCGGGTGCTGGTCCGAAATGGGCAGACTGCGGGGCCACCATGGGGCAACTCGAGGGCTGGTTTTACTCGTAGGCTGACCCATCCGGTGTCCCTGAGAACGAGCTACGTGCGACTCCTATCGGGATTTGTCGGCACATCGGGCGGCTTTGCTGGTCTTGTTTTACCATTGTCGAAATGTTTTGCGAACTGGGATTCCGAGACTGATCGGGTCTTCCCGGGAGAAGGTCTATTCCTTCGTTGACCGTGAGAGCTTGTGATGGGCTAAGTTGGGACACCCCGGCAGGGTATATAATCTTTCGAAAGTCGTGCCCGCGGTTATGAGGTAGATGAGAATTTGTTAATGTCCGGTTGTAGATAACTTGACACTTGACCTCTTTAAAATGCATCAACCGAGTGTGTAGCCATGATGGTCTCTTCTCGGCAGAGTCCGGGAAGTGAACACGGTTTGTGTTATGCTTGACGTAAGTAGTTTCAGGATCACTTCTTGATCGCTTCTAGCTTCTCGACCGACGCGTTGCTTCTCTTCTCGCTCTCACGTGCGTATGTTAGCCACCATATATGCTTAGTGCTTGCTGCAGCTCCACCATATTACACCTTTCCTACCTATGAGCTTAAATAGTCTTGATCTCGCGGGTGTGAGATTGCTGAGTCCTCGTGACTCACAGATTCTACCAAAATAGATGCAGGTGCCGAGGATACTGGCGCATATGGCGCAACTGAGTGGAAGTGGGAATTTGATGAGGCCCTTGGTCGTTACTATGTATCGTTTCCAGATGATCAGTAGAGGAGCCCAGTCGGGACGATCGGGGATCTAGCATTTGGGGTTGTCTTCTTTTCATTTGAACTTGACCGTGGCCGGTCTATGAGTGTATTTGAATGATGTATGATCTAAATTATGTATTGTGTGAAGTGGAGATTGTAATCCAACTCTCTTTATCCCATTCTTGTTCATTACATGGGATTGTGTGAAGATGACCCTTCTTGCGACAAAACCACCATGCGGTTATGCCTCTAAGTCGTGCTTCGACACGTGGGAGATATATCCGCATCGTGGGTGTAACAAGGGTGTTCGGAGAGGATGGCCGCCACGTTGGGTTCTGCCCCGAAGATGATGACGGTGACCGGGTGCTCAGCCTCGGTGATAGACGAGATGAAGACGAAGGTGGGCACGTGTCCGGCGGTATCCGTAGCTCGCCAAGCTTCGGCGGCTCCCCTTCTGACGACAGCTCCTCCAGCGGAGGCCATGACTAGCCACCGCGCCATCGTGCTCGCCTTGAGGGGGGGCTAGTGGGTCATCCCATTGTCGCGCCTCAGTGAAGCGTGAGGAGGGGTATGACTGAGCTCCGGAGGGCAGTACGAGCCCCCACCATAAGTCGTCGCCGGGCAAGCCGCGTCTATTTTGTTTTTCTCCTTTTCCTATATAAAGAGAGAGGGAGAGAAGTGTCGAGCCCCGTGGGGGCGTGCTGGACTGTTGCCTTTAACTACTATGCTATTTTCATTATTCCCGTGCAGTGTTTCGGTGTTGCGTGCTCATGTGTAGGAACAACTTCGCTTTGGGGGACTTGCCATAGTCTTTGCTTCTCGTGGCTGAGGCCTCGCCATGCGTCTCAAGGCCTGCAAAAATTAGCCGGGGGGATAGCTTTCGAACCCTGGTCCTGAGGGTAACCGGCTCAGGTCCTGCGTTCGTGTCGCGATGCCCGTGGGGCACGGACTGGGAGAAGCACTCCTGCGGTGAACTTGAATAGGGGAGCCTCACGAGACTAGGTCAGAAGGCACTCGCGAGGGCGCCCACGCAGCCCCCTCGCGAGGCTTGCGAAAGAGAAGACGAGTCAGGCGAGCAACAAAGACAAAGAATCACAGGCCGGGGATGGCAACAACGCTAAAAGCAACTTCAATAAAATTTCAAATAAGGATGAAAAATCCAACTGTAGAAAGCAAATGAAAAGCTGCATCCGGCACCTAATCTAGTCTTCGACGTCTTCTCACCAGCGCGGAG
This sequence comes from Triticum aestivum, assembly GCF_018294505.1. Lineage (NCBI taxonomy): Eukaryota > Viridiplantae > Streptophyta > Magnoliopsida > Poales > Poaceae > Triticum > Triticum aestivum. The sequence continues at coordinate 588,537,623 of NC_057804.1, read as the reverse complement.
CTAAGTGTTGCCACTGGGCGTGGGCGGGAGCCCCCGAGGCCCGAGGGCGGCTCTCCGGAGACTCCGTGGCGTGTACAGCCCCAACTCATTATTACGTGAGAGTGTCACGGGCCGCGAGCTTCACAGGCATTGGCCTTGTTCACAGCCACCGGGCCTTTCTTGGGGTGATGGGCTTCATAGGCGTCGGGCCTTCTTTATAGGCACTGGGCCTTTCTTCAAGGGTAGAACTTCCGGAGGTGCTGGATGTTCCACCGTTTGGGATGAGCACCCCCTCCTGGGTCTCCAAGCGTGCGGCGCCAGGTCTGGAAACATGAACAACCTTGAATGGGCCCTCCCACATGGGCGAGAGCTTGTGCAGCCCTTCCCTGGAGAGCACCCGCCTGAGCACGAGGTCACCTACCTCAAGGGTCCTAGGGCGGATGTGGCGGCAGTGGTACCATCGCAACGCCTGTTGGTATCCTGCTGTCTGAACCGCAGCCTCCCGACGGTGTTCCACCCCCAACATGAGGTCCATCCCCCGCATGGCGTCCTGCTGTGCTTCGTCAAAAGCCAGGACCTGCGCGGAGCGACGCCTGACCTCGTGAGGGAGGACCGCCTCAGCTCTGTAGACAAGGTAGAACGGGGTTTAGCCGGTCGACTTGGTAGCGGTTGTGTAGATGGACCATAGCACAGACTGGAGCTTGTCGTACCAGCCCCTGCCGCAGGCCTCTAGCTTCTTCTTGAAGGTCCTAGTTTTGAGGCCTTTGAGGACCTCTGCGTTGGCACGTTCATCCTGGCCATTGCTCCGAGGGTGTGCCACCGAAGCGTAGCATATATGCGTTCCAAGGTTAGCACACTATGTTTTGAAGAGACTGCCGGTTAACTACGAAACGTTGTCGGTGATGATGCAATTAGGCACCCCAAACTGGCTCACGAGGCCCTTGACGAATTTGACCGCTGAGCCAGCTGGGATGGTGCGGACAGCTTCCACCTCTGCCCACTTGGTGAACTTGTCAATGGCGACGTAGAGGTAGCGGTAGCCCCTGGTGCGCGGGGAAATGGGCCCAAGATGTCTAGCCCCCAAACAGCAAACGACCATGAGAGAGGAATGGTCTGCAGGCCCTGAGCCGGCTGATGAATCTGCTTGGCGTGGAATTGATAGGCTTCACAAGCTTTCACTAGTTCGATTGCGTCATTGAGTGATGTTGGCCAATAGAACCCGCTGCAAAACGTCTTGCCGACGAGGGTCCATGAAGACGAGTGTTGCCCACAGTCTCCACCGTGGATGTATGCCAACAACTCTTTCCCTTGCTACCTAGAGATGCAACATAGGGAAACATCATTTGGCCGCTTCCTGTAGAGCTCTTTGTCTTGGATGCAGTAGGTCGTGGTCTGCTGCACCACGCATTCTGCGTCCTCCTCCTTCTCTGGCAGAGTCCCTTGCATCAGGTAATCTTTGAATTCCGCAGTCCAACATCCCTCCTAAGGCTCCAGCACCAGGAGTAGGCGCGTTCCTGTGGTCGGGCCACAGGCCGGAGCTCTCGAGGCAGGCGGTTGAGGGAGCTCCTCCCGAGGCCGCGCTGTACTTGATAGTGACGGTGCTGCTGAGGGTTTGAAGAGTCATTCCTCGAAGTTGCTGGGCTCCTGAGGCAGCCACTTGGACGCCCTCCTGGCGATGTCATCAGCCTCTTGATTGGTGCCATGGGGTACATGCTGCAACTCTAACCCCCAAAACTGCTTTTCCATCCTGCGGACCTCCACAAGGTATGCTTTCATGTGTTCGTCCTTCGGCTCGTACACCTTGTTCGAGAAGTTGAAGAGGAGTTGTGAATCGCCCTTGGTGATGAGGCGCTTTACCCCCAAGGCGGCTGCAGCTTTCAAGCCTGCTATTAGGCCCTCGTATTCTGCTATGTTGTTGGAGACCTTCTCTCCATGCTGGAAACAGAGCTGCACAGCATAGTAGAGCTTGTCCTGAGTAGGAGATATGAGCACTGCGCCAGCCCCTGCGCCATGTCGCGAGAACGCTCCGTCAAAGTACATGACCCAGTCGTCTGGTGCCTCACTTCCTGGGGAAAGCGACCGATCCTCGCCCGCTTTGAGCCCTGGCGCCTCTGTCCATTCCGCCACGAAATCTGCAAGTGCGGCTCCTTTGACGACCCTGGTCGTGATGAGTTCCAACTGAAACGCTTGCAACTCGATGTTCCATTCGGCGACCCTTCCAGCTGAGTTGGGGCTCCTAAGCACCCTTTCCAAGGGATATGCCGAGACGACCTTGATGGGGTGACCTTGAAAGTAGTGCTATAGCTTGCGTGAGGCCACTAGTAATGCGAGCAAGAGTTTCTGAGGCATGGGGTATTGTGCCCTTGCGTCCCGCAGCACCGTGCTAACGAGGTACACGGGATGCTCGACGAGGTTGGGGGCGCTGACGTGGCCTACGTCTTCCGGAGGTCAAGGCGCCTCCTGAGATGATGGCGCCCCAGTGCCTGGTCGCTTGGTGGGGCCTCTTCTGCCCTGGGTGCGTCCCCCTGATGAGGCTGATTCCCATCTACTGCAGCTGTGGTCTTTGCGAGGTCTTCTTGGCCTTGTGCTGCTGCGGTCGGGGTCGCGACCGATGTGGTCTTGACCTGGCGCTCCTCCCGAACCGCCACCAAGGCTATGCTAGCGGAGTAGGGCGTGGCTGCAAGAAGTACCAAGGGCTCCTGAGGGTGTGGAGCCACCATCACCGGAGGGCTGGTCAGGTACTTCTTGAGATCTTGGAATGCTTTGTCAGCCTCTTCAGTCCATTCGAATGGGCCCTTCTTTTTCATCAACTTGAATAAGGGTTGGGCTCGTTCTCCTAGCTTGGAGATGAAGCGTCCCAACGCGGTTACTCGCCCGGTGAGCTTCTGCATTTCTCTGAGGGTCTTCAGCGGACTCATGTCTTCAACTGCCTTGACCTTCTCTGGGTTAGCCTCGATACCTCTGTGTGACACGAGGAAGCCCAAAAGCTTGCCAGAAGGGACTCCAAACACGCACTTCTTCGGGTTGAGCCGCAGGTCCACTTTGCGAAGGATCGCGAAGGTTTCTTCCAGGTCCTGTATCAGGGTCTTCGCCTCCTGAGACTTCACCACGACGTCGTCGACATAGGCCTCGGTGTTTCTTCCGAGCTGCCGGCCCAAGGCGATGTGCATCAGTCGCTGAAAGGTTGCGCCCACGTTGCACAATCCGAACGGCATGCAGGTATAGCAATATACTCCACACGGGGTCAGGAAGGCTGTTTTCTCCACATCTTCTACCGCCATCTTGATTTGGTGATAGCCCGAAAAGGCATCCAGGAAGCACAACAGGTCGCACTCGATGATGGAATCAACTATTTGGTCCATGCGAGGGACCTGGAATGGATCCTGAGGGTAGGCCTTGTTGAGCTTGGTGAAGTCGACGCACATGCGCTCCTTTCCTCCCTGTTTTGGCACAACAACAGGGTTGGCCAGCCATTCAGGATAGCGAACTTCGCGAATGACACCTGCAGCCTCCAACTTGCGGGTTTCTTGGACAATGAAGGCCTGCTTCTCGGTGGACACTCGCTAGCTGATCAGGTTCCCATGCAAACACCTCCTTGTTTACGCGCAGAAATTTCGCCAGGGCCTCTTCCTGTTCAGGGTTGATATTGGCGCCTATGGTGAAGGTGGCGCCAGAGGATCCATCTTGATCGACTGGAACTTGCTTGGTCTCCGCCTTGTCTTGGGTGAACAACTGCTTCTTCTTGGCTGGTGCAACCCCCATGGGCTCGAGGGTGTCGGCGCTGGCAGCCTACGCCACTACGGCCATCTTGAAAGTGAGCTTGAGCGCCTACAGAGCATCCTTCGTGTCTCCAGACACGGTAAGGACGCCGCTGCTCCCGGGCATCTTCATGAGGTTGTAGGACGGGTGAGTCACCGCCATGAACTGGACCAAGGCAGGGTAGCCGAGGATGGCGTTGTATGGCTGGCTGACGGTGTCAAAACCGGCGAATCTCGGGTAGGGGGTCCCGAACTGTGCGTCTAGGCGGATGGTAACAGGATACAAGGGACACGATGTTTTTACCCAGGTTTGGGCCCTCTCGATGGAGGTAAAACCCTACTCCTGCTTGATTAATATTGATGATATGGGTACTACAAGAGTAGATCTACCACGAGATCAGAGAGGCTAAACCCTAGAAGCTAGCCTATGGTATGATTGTTGTTCGTCCTACGGACTAAAACTCTTTGGTTTATATAGACACCGGAGAGGGCTAGGGTTACACAGAGTCGGTTACAATGGGAGGAGATCTACATATCGTATCGCCAAGCTTGCCTTCCACGCCAAGGAAAGTCCTATCCGAACACGGGACGAAGCCTTCAATCTTGTATCTTCATAGTCCGGGAGTCCGGCCAAAGGTCATAGTCCGGCCATCCGGACACCCCCTAATCCAGGACTCCCTCAGTAGCCCCTGAACTAGGCTTCAATGATGACGAGTCTGGCGTGCAAATTGTCTTCGGCATTGCAAGGCGGGTTCCTCCTCCGAATACTTCATAGAAGATGTTGAACACAAGGATAGTGTCCGGCTCTGCAAAATAGTTTCCACATACCACCGTAGAGAGAATAATATTCGCACAAATCTAATCTACTGACGTATTCTGTAATGTGACATCATGCCACAACCAAGCCTTTATTCGAATCGTTTTACTGTCCCACCTCAGCGTGTTTAGCGAGGCGGTTTCCTTGGCACGTCTTGTTAAAGCAGAGATCATGTCCCCTTATTCCGGGATTCTCATCAATATGGGCGTGGGTAACCCAACCGTGCCATGGGTATGACTTCTTAATTGAAACTGAATCCCAGACGGTCACGGGGAGGGCTCTTGGTATTCAACCCCTTTTATAAAGAGACCAAGGCTCGACTCCTTTCTTTCAATCCCATCAAATCCGCCTCTCGCCTCGAGTTCAAACACCCAAAGCTCCAGATTCAGGTGCTTCGGACCTTCGATGATGTCCGGCTCCGACCTCCAAGGCCGGTGGATGCCTTCCCCCGTTACGGAAGAAGACGTGCAAAAGCTGAGAGATGCCAGGTATCTAACCGGCGAAATCTCGCATAGTCTGCCTGCTCCAGGGCAGGCTATCCCCACTCCCCAGCCCGGTGAGAGCGTGGTGTTCACATCTCACTTCCTTCGGGGGCTCGGCTTCCCGATTGATCCCTTCGTGAGGGGGCTCATGTTTTATTATGGGCTGGAATTTCACGACTTAGCTCCGGAGTCCATCCTCCAAATCTCATCGTTCATTGTCGTGTGTGAGGCCTTCCTCCATATTACTCCTCACTTCGGACTGTGGCTTAAGACCTTCAAGGTAGAACCGAAGATAATCGAGGGGCAGCACGCGGAGTGCGGAGGTGCTCTTATAAGCAAGATTGCCGACGCTTCGTGGCCCGAGGGCTCTTTCAAAGAGGAGTTCGGCTTATGGCAACGAGAGTAGTTTTACATCACAGCTCCCAGGGGCACCACATGGGCGGCGCCACCTGCTTTTCGCTCAGGTCCCCCACCACAGCTAGCATCATGGGTCAATAAAGGGCTTAACTGGGGGCCGTCCAAGGACGTGCCCTTGCTGCAGGGCCGCATTCGAAATCTCCTAGAGAGAGATATCAACTTGACCGTAGTGGCGCAGGTTATGTTGATTCACCGCATACTGCCCTGCAAACGTCGCCCCCTCCGCCTGTGGGAATTTAATCCGGAGGGACCGCGAGTCCTCCAACATTTTATGGGCACAACGCCCATGGAGATGTATAAATTGTTCTTCGAATCACAGGCAATGTGTCCGGACTCGTCCGAGGACGCAGGTCTGAGCTGCAATCGCCCAGACACTCAAGTAAGTAGCCCTGTACCCGGACACGCTACCCGTATGTTTATCTTAAAATTGCCCTTTTAAAAGAGCTATCCTTTGAACAGGAGTGGATAGCGAAAGCAAAGCTTATCACGTGTCCGGCCCCCCTCCCTGAGACTACGCCGGATCCCGCGTTGACAAGGATGCTGTAGATTGCGCCTTTGGAAGAAGGCGAAGAGGGGAATCAAGAAGCTACCGCCTCCGCGAAGGAGGCTGTCAGGAAAGGGGGAATTGATAATTCCCCTAACCAGGGAAAGAAAAGGACCGCCTCTGAAGACCCGGAGGCGATGGCCTCAAAGCGGGGGAAGAAATCTTCATCAGAGGGTCCGGCGCTGGAGAGTGCCCCGGCCGCATTGTGCCCCCAAGGGGATCAGCTCTCCGCCGAGCCGTAAGTAAAGAGAGGGGTTTTAAAATGAGTGACATCCCTGTTTTATTTTTGAGGAAGATAACCGAAATTTTACCTTGCAGTTCGGATCTCAACCCTTCTCAGCAAAGCTCATCTTCAAGGGATCTTCGTCCGGAGATGATGGACAAAGAAACGCCTCCCCCAGCTGTACCATCTTGCGAGGCGGGCGACCCCGAGGTGTCGTCTCGGAGGGTTTCTCCAAATGCGGACCTCGAAAAAGGTCTTCGGACTAGTCCGGCACCTTCCGGTGCATGGTCGAAGGAGCTGAAGGATCTGCTCGGGCGAGCGTCTATCTCAGCAGAACACCGTGTGTTGATGAACACGGTGATTAGAAGGATTTCATCCACGGAAAGCGGATTGTACGAGGCCGCCAGGAGTTTACTAATAGGTTTTGAGGTACGCGAAATGATGTACCTTTTGACAGAGCCGCATATATAAAATGCGCCCTATATAGATAGTAGCCCCTAAGACTCTGTGTGTTGTAAAACATGACGGCGCACAGAGGATCATAATCCCAGGTATAATATGTCGTCTTTCCTAGGTAGGTGGCAAGGTGTTCGGTGGCTAGCCGGACTGATGAATTTGCCGAGCTAAGGCGACAACTTGATGTGGCAGATGCCGACATCGCGCTTGTAAATGAGCGGCTGGACGAGGCACAAGGTATGTAATGTCTCCGAAGACATCTGGTAAGAGGAGCTTGATGCTCGTACCTTATAGCATGTGTGCTTAATGCAGATGGTGCCGCTGCTGTGGAGAACCTTCGGGCGGAACTTGCCCGAGCCAAGGAGCAAGCCAGGAAAAGCGATGCGGCTGCCTTAAAGGCGGTTGAAGAGCTAAGAGCCGAACAGGATGCTCACTGCCAGAGCAAGCAAGAAATGGCCGAGGTGGTTGTAAAATTGAAGGATGCTGCTGACCGTTGTAAGCTTCTTGAAAAAGAAGATAGGGTGGCACAGAAGGACTTAGAAAAGGTCACTGCCGAGGCCAAGGACACTCGCTCTGCAATGAGAGCTATGAAGGAGGAGCTTCGCCAGGCAGGAGATATCACGGCTAGAAAGCCCTATATGCTGCGGATGAAGTTCGGGGATCCTAAGTATGCTCCATTGGACCGGAAGTGGAGTGCGGCGAACACTTATCTGGATCTGGCGGCGAGTGCCGCGGATGCGACCGAACACTTCCGGGGTCTAAATGACCATGGATTGGAAGAACTTTTTTGGTCGCAGTTCCACAATCCAGAGCGCCGACTTTCGGTGTCCGATCGTTTGGCCACATGGGCAGAGCTGAATAGGTTATCCGGACTCGCCATGAAACATGTCGTGAGTCATTTGTGGCCTAAAGGGCCCGAGCCGAAGAGTTATTTTAGCTTGGTGCAGCAGTTCCTTGGTGCGGTGCCACATATTGATGCAATGAAGAGGTCAGCATGCATAGAGGGTGCACAAATGGCTCTTGCCCGTGTCAAGACATACTGGGCGGAGATGAAGGCCAGTGTTGTTGCATCCCAGGATTCAGACGAAAGCCGAGTACCTACTGCAGGGAGCTCGTTTAATAGAGACGCAGTGCTCGAATGATGTTATGTTCGAATAACATGTACTATTGTAAAACAATGTTTTGATGCAATATAAAAGCTTTTTATACTTGTGCTTTCAAGAATTAGAATACCTCTTGTGCGGCCGTTAATGTATATGTGTATATAACCTGAAAGATGGCAGTCATTGGCTTCAGCCCCCACGCATAGGGTGTTCGCAGAAGGCGCATTTTCACACTTGATCCAACATCTTGGTCCTATAAAGGAGGTGATAGCGCAGCGAACTAGGCAACAGGACTATAATGCTTTATCACTTTCACTTAGCCATAGGATTTTGACAGTGGGGCTACTGAATAACCCCTAGGGTCACCGCGCTCGCCCGAATTCGGGGTGCGTGTGTGCCTGACCGGGAAAAGGCCCTTCGTTAATGTGGAGGAATCCTAAAGATTCCGGCAAGTCATCGAGTGGTTGACCAGTCTCTCGCTATATCATGACAGTCAGTTTTTGGCTTTCTCTACTGAGGTGCTCGCCTGGATGAACCGGGGCACAATTGCAGTAGTTCTCCTGGTGCCACCTTAGCCGATAGAGCGGAACGTAAGGCAGCAAAACACAGGAGCCGGGCAAACCCAACATTTGACCAAAGACATGATTTGGAGTTGATGCCTATAAGGCCAAACTCGCGACGCCGAACACTCCCTAAGGTATTCGGTCTTTATGAAAACGGGCTGAACAAAAGCCCTTGGTAAGAAGCCCCTGGTGTCCAGGTACGTGCAAATTTTTGGCGTGGCCACATGCCAAGACGCCAGCCTCCTCCTCGGTTATAGCAAAAAACTGGGGATGTTGTCAACAAGAGACAGTAAAAAAGCTTTACGCAGGGTCTTAATCTGAAAAGAATCCTTGAAATGGGTCCCTACTGCACGTCTCCGCCTGTGTCTCCATTGTGTCGTATCCTGGACGGGTGTAGCATGGTGTTCGTCTGTAAAAGAGAGGAACTTAGTTGAGAACAATCATGCAATAAATCTATGTTAAAATAAACAAAGTATAATACAGAAAACGGATAGAATTGAGCTTTATTGTCTCTTGGTGTGAACGCGCGGAGCCCCTTGTACAGGGGTATACGGCTATTAAGCCTTTGTATGTTTACGCCAGACTCGTCGAGCCATGTTCGGGGTCTTGAATGACCTGGTTGGGTGCTCTAACTAGTAAAGCTGGTTTAGTGTGCATCTGCCAAGGCAGCCGCACCATCGTCCGCGCTCGAGGGACACTCGATATTTCCCTTTAATGAGATGATACCTCATGGACTGGGCATTTTGAGTGTAAGGGATGCATAATGCGGTATTGCGTTAAAGCGGGGGAAAGCTTCGCATCCCAGTAGTGCTTGATAGCTACTTATGAATGGGGCGATGTGCAAGGTTAGCTTTTCGCTTCGGAAGTTGTCGGGGGAGCCGAACATAACTTCTAACGAGAGGGAACCCATACAATGGGTATCTGGGCCTGGCGTGACCCCTTGAAAGGAAGTGTTGCCATGGAGAATTATTGCTGGGTTTATCCCCATTTTGCGGATTGTGTCCTGATATAGCAGGTTTAGATCACTGCCGCCGCCATTAGGACTTGTGTAAAGTGGAGTCCGTCAATTAAAGGATCTAAGACCAAGGCAGTCCAGCCTGCGTTCCAGATACCTCTAGAGTAATCCTGATGATCGAAGGTGATTGGTTGTAACAACCAGTGGAGGGACTCCTCTGGGACAGACCGTATGGCACGTATCTCCATAGGCGCCACTCTATTTTTCCCTTTTGCCACATGGAGTGAATTTACTACTTTAACTTCTTGCGGGAACTTCTTTTGTTCTTCGGTGCTCTGCTTGTGGGGTTCGTCGTCATCCTCGCTTGGTAAGTCGAGCCCCTTGTGTTTGGCATTGAGTTTGCCGGATTGCTTGAAGACCCAACAATCTCTGTGAGCGTGGTTTGCAGGCCTCCCGGGAGTACTGTGGATTTGGCATATTTTGTCCAAGATTTTGTTGAGGTTAGATAGCTCGTCCCTATTATCTTTGGGGGCGGATTTTTCTGGTTCTACTGAGAGCTTTTGAATCTGGCGTTGACTGTCGTGCTCTTCGGGCTATTATCCTTGATTTGGCGTTGTTCCTTGCTACGGCGCAGTTTCCCATTTCCATCTCTGAATTCGGATGTACTTTGGTTGCTGGTGCTGCTTCTTGCCAACCAGCTATCCTCTCCGGCGCAAAAGCGGGTCATGAGGCTTGTCAATGCGGCCATTGTTTTTGGCTTTTCTTGGCCGAGGTGTCTAGCGAGCCATTCGTCTCGAACGCTATGTTTGAAAGCTACTAGGGCTTCAGTGTCCGGACAGTCGACTATCTGATTCTTCTTAGTAAGAAATTTGTTTTAGAGTTTCAGGGCTGACTCTCCGGGTTGTTGAGTTATATGACTTAGATCGTCTGCATCAAGAGGTCGGATATAGGTCCCTTGAAAATTTGCCCGAAAAGCATCCTCGAGCTCTTCCCAACTTCCTATGGTGTTTTCGGGGAGGCTTTTAAGCCAATGCCGGGCTGGCCCTTTGAGCTTGAGGGGTAAGTGTTTTATGGCGTGGAGGTCATCTCCTCTAGCCATGTGTATGTGGAGGATATAATCCTCAATCCATACTCCAGGGTCTGTTGTTCCGCCGTATGCCTCTATGTTTACGGGCTTGAATCCCGCTGGAAATTCATGGTCCAGCACCTCATCGGTGAAACATAAGGGATGTGCGGCGCCCCTGTATTTGGGTGTGCCGCGATGTTCGAATATTTGTTGCGTTGCATTGCTTACTAGAGCTTGCTTTCTTGGCACGTAGATAGATCTAGTTGGGCCGTCTTTTTGATGCAAATCCTTGTGTGGATCGCGTGCCGGATTGGGTGCGGCGCCCTTTGCCCCTCGATGTCGGTCATGGGGTCATCTATCCAACCTGGTGGCTTCCTTGTTTTTTGACTGTGGGGGCTCTAAGGCCTCCTCATCAAATTCCGGTAGTAATTTTCGCTTAAGGTAGCTCTTTGTGTGGTGACTATCGCCGTACTTGTGTGCGGTGTTGAGTACTTTGCCCCATCTGATTCTGAGTACATCTTCCGCTGTTTTGAGCTTCCGCTTCTGCTTTTTCAGGCTACGCGTGGTGGCAACGAGCCTTTTGTGGAGGTTCTTCTTCTCCAGCAACTTGTCCGGCGTGAGGTCATCCGGACTATTATCTTTGCCGGGGACAGGTTGTTCGGTTTGTTTATCCAAGTTGCCCTGTTCGGATGGTGGTTCGACGGCATGTTCGTCGTCCGCCGGTTCGTCCTGCTCTATGGCTGGGTCTCTGTCGAGGTGCGGTTTGGCGCAGCGCTTCTGTCACTGCTTTGATTGCTTTTCGAGGGAGCGATCCCTCGTTGTGCCTTTTTGATCCTCGTCGTTGTTTCTTTTAGGTGTATACATCGTGGGATGAGGTGGTTGTCCAGTGCCCTATAGGAGCTGGTTCTTGTTCGTCTTCTTCATCGGCGTCTATACCGTCGATGTCTTCGGAGTCGAAGTCGAGCATGTCGGTTAAATCGTCGACAGTGGCTACGAAGTGGGTGGTGGGTGGGTTTCGAATTTCTTCGTTGTCCGCATCCCAACCTTGCTGACCATAGTCCAGCCAGGGCTCTCCTGATAAAGAAAGAGACTTTAGTGAATTCAGGATGTCGCCAAAGGGGGAGCGTTGAAAGATGTCCGCGGCGGTGAACTCCATGATCGGAGACCAATTGGGTTCGATCGGGAGGGGTGCGGAATATTCGGAGTCCGGAAAGGAGTCCGGCGCCTTGGAGTCACGAGCTCCGCGAAGGACAAGATTAGAGTTCGGCTCAATTGCCATAGAGATTGCAGCCCCCGAGGCGGCGTCCAACCACCCGTCCTCGACCGGCGCAGTCGGCTCCGAGTTAAGGGTTGGAGCGGACACTTGAGCGGCGCTCTGGGAACTGTCCGGCGGCAGAGCTAGATCATGCCCATCGTGACAGTGAGGCACGCTCGGCAGTGGCTCGAATCTATCGAAGATCAAGTCTCCGCGGATGTCGGCCATGTAGTTTAAACTTCCAAATCTGACCTGGTGGCCAGGGGCGTAGCTTTCAATCTGCTCCAGATGGCCAAGTGAATTGGCCCGCAATGCAAAGCCGCCGAATTCGAAGATCTGTCCGGGGAGAAAAGTCTCACCCTGGACCGCGTCGTGGTTGATGATCGAAGAAGCCATCGGGCCTAAAGGTGACGACACATAGGAACTCTCAATGAAACCACCAATGTCGGTGTCAAAACCGGCGGATCTCGGGTAGGGGGTCCCGAACTATGTGTCTAGGCGGTTGGTAAGAGGAGACAAGGGACACGATGTTTTTACCCAGGTTCGGGCCCTCTCGATGGAGGTAAAACCCTACTCCTGCTTGATTAAAATTGATGATATGGGTAGTACAAGAGTAGATCTACCACGAGATCAGAGAGGCTAAACCCTAGAAGCTAGCCTATGGTATGATTGTTGTTCGTCCTACGGACTAAAACTCTCTAGTTTATATAGACACCGGAGAGGGCTAGGGTTACACAAAGTTGGTTACAATGGGAGGAGATCTACATATCGTATCGCCAAGCTTGCCTTCCACGCCAAGGAAAGTCCTATCCGTACACAGGACGAAGTCTTCAATCTTGTATCTTCATAGTCCGGGAGTCCGGCCAAAGGTCATAGTTCGGCCATCCGGACACCCCCTAATCCAGGACTCCCTCGATGGCCGATGGGGGCAATGTCGAAGTCGACCAGCTCTGTGCGGAAGTTGTCGTGAGTGCCGAATGTCACCGGGAGGCAGATCTGCCCCAGGGAGTCGGTGGGGCTACCTCTGATGCCTAGGAAGGGCTTGCTGGGTTGGAGTCGCCCCACCGACACGTGGAGGAGGCTGAAGGCCTCCACCGAGAGCACGTTGAGGTTGGCTCCGCCATCCATGAGGGTCTTGGTGACGGTCACCTGGCAGATGGTGGGGGTGCATAGCATCAGGAGCGCGCCTGAACAGGCGGTGTTGGAGGGGTGATCATCCAAGCTGAAGGTCAAATCGGCCTTGGGTGCCACCCAGCCCGGGGGCCTTCACGATGCTTGAGGACAACACCGATCTGGCGGACGAACGGCTCGACGTGGCGGCTCAAAGATGGCGCCTGTGAGCTGCCCATGAGAGCTGCGATGATCGGGGGCGCCGGCGCAGCATAATGGGCGAGGAAGAGGCTGTGCAACTCCTCCCAGGAGACCACAGAAGCCGCTGGCAGGTGGAGCAACCACATGCGCGGGATTCCAGTGAGGGCCATGGGTAGCTAGTTAGCCATGACCCTGTCGTCACCCCCAGCCTTGAGGACGGCCTCCTCAAACGCCAGCAGGAAAGCCAGCGGATCGGTCGCGCCGTCGTAGCACGGCGGCATGTCTGGCTTGAACTTGTTTGGCCACCGCACCTGTCGTAAGGTGGGGGCCAGGGCTTGGAGCCCCCTGGTCCCCGCGCCGGTGTCGACAGCCAGAGCAGGCGGTGTGTTGCCCGTCATGAGGGCGGAGCGCGGTGCTGATGGAGAGTGGGTCGACGGAAGGGAGAGCTCCAGTGCACCCCTACCTGGCGCGCCAAATGTCGGATGTGGGGTTCCGGCAGACCCTTGTGGTTCGACCTCTGAGGTGCGCGTGAAGATCTTCCCCCTACCAATCCACGTCCAAACGCCTCGTGAGAATCTAAGCTAAACGATGAACAACACGAGGGACACAAGATTTATACTGGTTCGGGCCACCGTCGTGGTGTAATACCCTACTCCAGTGTGTGGTGTGGTGGATTGCCTCAGGGGCTGATGATGAATAGTACAAGGGGAAGAACAGCCTCGCGAGTTGTGTTCTTGAGCTGGTGCGATGTTCTTCATATGAAAGGATTCGATCCCCCTCTACTGTTGTGGCTATCCCTATTTATGAGGTCTTGGTCCTCTTCCAAAATATTGAGCGGGAAGAGATCCGACAATGGACATTTCAAAGGGGAACATCTAGTACAAGTTATCCTGACTAAAGCTGGTCTTCGGCTGCCAAAGGCACTGGCGATGACGCCGTCTTGGGCTTCACAGTGACCTCCATCCTGCCGCTCTGCTGGTCTTGGTCTCGTTGCACCGAAATGGTAACCTTTGCCTGATGCCTCGGTACTCCATGCCTGTGCTTGCCCCCTTTGCACCAAAGAGGAAACAAGGACACTACGCAGGCCAGCGCCTGCCTGGTCTCGATCGTCACGGTTTGCGTCACGAGCACCTCGCGAGGTACCCTTGCCTTGATCTCTCCGCCTCCTCGCGAGCCTGCCTGGCGAGGCCGCTTTTGAGGAAGCCTTGCATCGTCCGCCCCACGAGGCTTGGCCCCTCGCGAGGGTCTTGAGTTTGCGTTGATGATGATGGGCCGTACTGGGCCACCACTTGAGCCACGCGGCAGGTCGCAGGCAGGCAAGTCTAGGGACCCCCATTCCTAGAACATCGACAGTGAAGCTTTAGCATGACCCTTTATTCTAACAGGAAAATGTGGTTTCTCAATATAAGCAGTAGGAACAGGATCAACATTATAAGTAATAGTTTCTTCTTCAACTTTAATAGGTTCTACTACTTTCACTTCAATGGGAGGATGATATTTAAACTACTTCTCCTTAGGGAGATCAACATGAGTAGCAAATGATTCACAGAAAGGAGCTACTATCTCAGAGTCAAGTCCATATTTAGTGCTAAAATCACATAAAGCATCGGTATCCATAAAAGATTTAACACAGTCAAACTTAAGGTTTATACCTGACTCCTTACCTTCGTCGAGTTACCAATCTTCAGAGTTGCATTTAATTCTTTCCAATAAATTCCATTTGAATTCAATAGTCTTCATCATAAAAAAACAGTACAAGAAGTATCGAGCATGGAGCGATCATTATGAGAAAGTCGAGCATAAATTTTTTGAATAATAATTTCTCTTGAGAGCTCATGATTGGGGCATGAATATAACATTGACTTAAACCTCCCCCAAGCTTGAGCGATACTTTCTCCTTCACGAGGCCAAAAATTATATATATAATTCCGATCACGATGAACTAGATGCACAGGATAAAACTTTTCATGAAATTCTATTTTCAATCGGTTGTAGTTCCATGACCCAATATCATCACATAACCTATACCATATCAATGCCTTTCCCTTCAAAGATAAAGGGAAGACCTTATTCTTGAAAACATCCTTGGGCATACCTGCAAGCTTAAATAATCCACAAACTTCATCCACATAGATTAGGTGCATATCAGGATGTAAGGTTCCATCCCCTTTATAGGGATTAGCTAGCAGTTTCTCTATCATACCCGAAGGAATTTAAAAGTAAATACTTTGAGTAGGTTGAGGAGCAACTCTTTGCACTTCTGGTCGGGGTGAAGAAACCCCAAACAAGCACCTCAAAGGATTAATTCCATAGTAACAAGTGACAGTAAATTTCAGCACACTATATAAATGTTTCCTTACCAAATTCCACTTACCAAAGGCACTTCACTCCCCGGCAACGGCGCCAGAAAAGAGTCTTGATGACCCACAAGTATAGGGGATTTATAGTATTCCTTTCGATAAGTAAGAGTGTGGAACCCAACGAGGGGCAGAAGGAAATGACAAGCGGTTTTCAGTAAGGTATTCTCTGCAAGCACTGAAATTATCGGTAACAGATAGTTTTGTTATAAGGTAATTCATAACGAGTGACATGTAACAAAAGAAACAAGGTGCAGCAAGGTGTCCCAATCCTTTTTGTAGCAAAGGACAAGCCTGGACGAACTCTTATATAAAGCAAAGTGCTCCTGAGGATACCTGAGAATTACTGTCAAGCTAGCTTTCACCATGCTCATATGATTCGCGTTCGTTACTTTGATAATTTGATATGTGGGTGGACCGGTGCCTGGGTGATGTTCTTACTTGGACAAGCCTCCCACTTATGATTAACCCCTCTTGCAACCATAGCATGAAACATATGGATCCAAATCAGCCCCTTACAAAGCAACACATAAACTAGGGATTAAGCTTCTGTCACTCTTGCAAACCATCATCTACTTATTACTTCCCAATGTCTTCCACTAGGCCAAAATCATGGTGAAGTGTCCTGTAGTCAACGTTCACATAACACCACTAGAGGAGAGACAACATACATCTCATCAAAATATCGAATGAATACCAATTCACATGATTACTTATAACAAGACTTCTCCCATGTCCTCGGGAACAAATGTAACTACTCACAAATCATATTCATGTTCATAATCAGAGGGGTATTGAATAGAATTAAGGATCTGAACATATGATCTTCCACCGAATAAACCAACTAGCATCAACTACAAGGAGTAATCAACACTACTAGCAACCCGCAGGTACCAATCTGAGGTTTTGAGACAAAGATTGGATACAAGAGATGAACAAGGGTTTGAGAGGAGATGGTGTTGGTGAATATGCTAATGGAAATTGACCCCCTCTCGATGAGAGGATCGATGGTGATGATGATGGCGATGATTTCCCCCTCCCAAAGAGATGTTTCCCCGGCAGAACAGCTCCGCCGGAGCCCTAGATTGGTCCTGCCCAGGTTCCGCCTCGAGATGGCGACGCTTCGTCCCGAAAGCTTCTCTCTGATTTTTAAAGGGAAAAAGACACCATATAGCAGAAGATGGGAGTCGGGGGCCTGCCAGGGGGCCCATGAGGCAGGGAGGCATGCCTAGGGGGTAGGGCGCGCCCTCCACCCTCGTGGCTGACTAGTGGCCCCGCTATCATGCTCTCTTCGCCCAATATTTTTAATATATTCCAAAACAGATCTCTGTGAAGTTTCAGGACTTTTGGAGTTGTGCAGAATAGGTCTCTAATATTTGCTCCTTTTCCAGTCCAGAATTCCAGCTGCCGGCATTCTCCCTCTTCATGTAAACCTTATAAAATAAGAGAGAAAAGGCATAAGTATTGTGACATAACGTGTAATAACAACCCATAATGCAATAAATATTGATATAAAAGCATGATGCAAAATGGACGTATCAGAAGGCCAAGGCATTCTCTGAGTCTGACCTCGATCATCCAGAGAGCTTCACCAACATCTACTCCCTCCACAAGCTCATGAGGTACAAAGACGAGGGAAAACGAGGAAAGGGGAGGACTTTAACCCGTGCCAGAGTCCTTTTGATTCAGAGCTGGTGATGATATCTGGTGGCGGGAGGTCCCATGGCTCGGTCGCCATTGGGGATGGACTGATACGTTGTCCTAGAACTCTTCGAGATATCAAGAAGCGCCAGACGAGCTCCAATCCTGAGATAAGGCCTCGTGCACGGCCAATGGAGCTTGCCATCGAGGCTAGGGCCCATGCGCTTTTGGCGGAAGAAAACAGGCAGGCGGCCGAGAGGGAGAGGGACATGGAGGAGAGGACAGCTAGATTGTTGGAGGAGGAGAGGAATCGGAACGAAGCGTCTCACCGGGCCCTATACGAGCTCCTCGTGGTAAGTTTCTCCTACATATTAGCCAAATCATCCATGTAATGTTCATTTCATAACTAACTAATATGATTGACTCGTTAAAACCAAATGTGCAGTCTATGTGCCAGAGCGACGGTCAGACCCCTCCACTGATTACCCAGATTGGTATAGCGCCCATGGTGGGTTTCATTTCAATGGTCATTAGTTACTAGTATTCACATTTCAGTTGCATCATGCTAACAAGACATTGCAAATGATCTTTGGTGCAACATGCCTCCCGACAAGAATCGACCGATCCTTCTCCGTCTGCCACTGGCGCAACCCCGACCGGTCCTTCACCTCTGTGATGATGGTATGTTTTCCCAAGTGTTTTGCTTAACAAATGCATACTTAGCTTAATAAATGACCTATTTAGCTAAAAAATGGCATAACTACCTAGGATAGCTCAATAATGATCTATACTTAGCTTAGCTAGTTCATTTATGACATACTTAGCTTACTTAGATAAAAATGGCATAATCACCTTGGTTTAGCTCCAAACTGTCATATAATTAGTTTATTTTCCTCCAAAATGAAAAAATAACCTTACCTAGCTCCAAAATGACCAATTTTAACTAGGATAGCTCTAAAATGACCTACACCTACCATTTTGTCCTCCAAAATGAATAAATATGCTTAGCTAGCTCAAAAATGGCATAACTCCTAGGTTAGCTCAAAAATGACCTATACTTAGCTTCTTTAGTTCATTTATGACATACTTAGCATACTTAGGTCAAAAATGGCATAATAACTTTGGTTTACCTCCAAACTGTCAAATCATTAGTTTATTTTCCTCCAAAATGACAAAATTACCTTACCTAGCTCCGAAATGACCGATTTTAACTAGGATAACTCTAAAATGAACTACACTTACCATTTTGTCCTCCAAAATGAATAAATAGGCTTAGTTAGCTCAAAAATGGCATAACTACCTAGGTTAGCTCAAAAATGACATAACTTAGCTTCTTTAGTTTATTTATGACATACTTAGCATACTTAGGTCAAAATGGCATAATAACCTTGGTTTAGCTCCAAACTATCAAATCATGAGTTTATTTTCCTCCAAATTGACAAAATAACCTTACCTAGCTCCAAAATGACCGATTTTAACTAGGATAGCTCTAAAATGACCTACACTTACCATTTTGTCCTCCAAAATGAATAAATAGGCTTAGTTATCTCAAAATTGGCATAACTACATAGGTTAGCTAAAAAATGACCTATACTTAGCTTCTTTGGTTCATTTATGACATACTTAGCATACTTAGGTAAGAAAATGGCATAATAACCTTGGTTTAGCTCCAAACTGTCAAATCATTAGTTTATTTTCCTCCAAAATGACAAAAACCTTACATATATCTAAAATGACCGATTTTAACTAGGATAGCTCTAAAATGACCAACACTTACCATTTTGTCCTCCAAAATGAATAAATATGCTCAGTTAGCTAAAAATGGCATAACTACCTAGGTTAGCTCAAAAATTACCTATACTTAGCTTCTTTAGTTCATTTATGACATACTTAGCATACTTAGGTCAAAACTGAGCTAATAATCTTGGTTACCTCCAAAATGACATATACTTAGCTTATTGTCCTTGAAAATGACATAATAACCTTACTTAGCTCCAAAATGACCTATTTACCTAGGTTAGCTCTAAAATGACCTACAATTAGCATTTTTTCCTCCAAAATGACTTAATATGCTTGGTTAGCTACAAAATTGCATAATTACCTAGGTTATCTTAGTTAGAAGAAGAAGAAGATAAAGAAGATGAGAAAAAGAAAGAAGAAAAGCTCTTCTTCTTCTCCTTCTCTTCTTCTTCTTCTTCTTCTTCTTCTTCTTGTTCTTCTTCTTGTTCTTCTTGTTCTTCTTCTTCTTCTTCTTCTTCTTCTTCTTCTTTTGGACCGGGAAACAGTAGGAAAGGCTCCTACTGAATAAATATATTAAGAGCACAAAACACTATACAGTTTACATGTTACAATAGGGAGGGAGAGGCCCTAACCCTTTGGTGTAGAGGGGGGGTTGTAATATTACAAAGATAAGCTAAGTAAGGGAGCTAAAAAATCTAACACTAGAGGCCTACGTGCCTCCTTGACCTTGTGCTGGAGCAGTGCAAAGTCTCTAATAAACCTAGAGAGCCAGGATTGCAACATGGGAGCCACATCTCAGAAGTGCTTGTTATTTATTTCTATCCACACGCTCCATGCAGCGACGAGAAATTTTTCTAGTAGCATCATCGTGACACAGCTCTCTTTTTTATACTGAATGGCTTGGAACCGGTTCACAAACGGCTCCCAGTTCAGGTCAAGGCAGGCCCAACATTGACGGCTGAAAGAGCAGGTGAAGATCATGTGATCAACCGTTTCTTCGATATCGAGTCCACATAAGAGGCAGGTATGGTCGTCTCAAATGTTGTAATGCCTCCTCTTGAGCATGTTGCGTGTATTGATCCTGTCATTAAAGAGGAGCCAGCCGGAAACTTTTATTTTCATTGTGCACTTGGATTTCCACAACCAATTGAAGACCGGATATGTCTGGAGTTCCTGAAAGTAGAAGTTATAATAATCGATTGACTTAAAGACCGTCTTGCCCCAGACATAATGCCACACATCAGAAGTAGTCGTTGAAGGTTGAAATTGGGTGGTCTTTATTTGAATGTTTTGAATCTCTTCATGTGTCTGCGGAGACAAGGGAAGGTGAAAGGCCTCATGGATTAACGTGACACACAAGAGATCCTTTACTGAAGCATTTTCTAGAGTTGTGAAAGAGAAAGCTCGGGGATGCGAGAGCATGATAGTTTCGTGGGACAATAAGTCTTTCCAGAAGAGTGTGGTGGACCCACAAACCACATTGACCTTCGAAACCCCTCGAAACATCAGGGTGAGCTTGAGAATGTCACGCCACCAAAACGAGCCAATCAGATCCGTGGCATGCGGGATTTTTTCAGTGTAGTAAGCATCCAAGGTAAGTTGCACCCATGGCAAATCCAATTTGTTATAGAATTTATGCAGGAACTTCATGAGCAGAGATTCATTTTGGATACGAAGGTTTAAAACTCCAAGGCCACCTTTGCTCTTGGGCTTGCAGACCATATCCAAGCCGCCAAGGAATTACATTTCTTGCCTTGGTCGGTTTTCTTGATCCAGAGGCATCAACGCCTGATCTTGTCCAACATTTCAATCAATTTTGGAGGGAGCTGCAAGGTGCACATAGCATAAATCAACAAGGAAGTGATCGTTGAGTTCAGTAGAGTGAGCTTTCCAGCATAGGACATGAGCGATAACGTAGATGTCAGGTTGCGTTCCACCATGCTGACTAGGGGCATGAGTTCCTGAATATTGGGCCACGATGTGCACATAGGCATGCCAAGGTATGTGAATGGTAGCGAGCCAACTGAGCACTCAAAGATAGTATCCAAACTGGCCATGAGGTCATCATCAACATTGATTGGAAGAAGTGTAGATTTGTGAAAGTTTATTTTAAGACCAATAGAGTCTGCGTAGTCAACAAGAATCCCTTTAATGACTGTGGCTTGGGTTGGGCATGCAGGCATGAGGAGTAATGTGTCGTATGCGTATTGAATAATAGGATAGTCCATGTCACCCCGGTCGGGGAAGGGCAAATGAATTAAGCCTCTTCTATAAGCATCATTGATTGCAGATTGCAAGAGGTCAGCTGCGAGCACAAAGATCAATGGGGATAAAGGATCTCCTTGTTAGACTCCATGATGATAGTGAAATTATCGACCTGGAACCCCATTTAACAGAATTGAGGAACAGCCCGAGGAGAAGATGGAGCATATCCAAGAGAGCCACTTGTCATTAAACCCCATGTGTCTCATGATGTTAATCATTGGCTCATGTTTGATTGTGTCGAAGGCTTTGGTAAAATCCAGTTTAAGGAGGACAATTTTCTTCTTGGAGGCTTGGCACTGGTGAATATACTAAAAACACCAGGCAAGGCAATCCTGGATAGATCGACCTTTGATGAAACCGTACTGGTTCCGATGCACATTCTTGAGTATAACTTGCTGCAACCTGTTGTCAACGAGCTTGGTGATCAGTTTTAGGCAAAAATTGAGCAAGGTAATCGGTCTATAATCATTGACTGTGCTCGGGGATCTACTCTTCGGTATTAGTGTAATAAGGCCGTCATTAATGCTTTGCAAGTTAAGATCACCCTCATAAAACTGCTCACACAACAAGTAGAAATCTTGCTTGAGAATAGGCTAACAAGCCTTGGCGAAGAGGGCACTGAAACCATCAGGGCCCGGGGCACGATCTGCAGGCATTTCAAGTATGACTTTGTCGATTTCCTCAGTTGTGAAAGGTGTGGAGGTGATCCAAATTCACCCTAGGGCGGATTAGGTTGGGCAGGTCTAATTTCATGGTGGTGGGGGTCGAAGTGCCCAGGCGATCAGAGTAGGCTTGAAAGAGGAGGGCTTCATTTCCCATGTGATCATCCACCATGAGCCCATCAACGGTCTGGAGGTTGGTGATGTTGTTTTTACGATACCGCTCAGTCGCAACTGCTTGAAAAAACTGAGTGTTCTCATCCCCGAATTTGACCCATCGGATGGTACATCTTTTTTCCAATATTGTTTTTCGTAATCCAGCAGTCTGAGGAGATGGGCTTTCAAAATCTGACTGAAATTAGTCTCCGGGACCGTCAAAGGCCTCAAGTTTTCCAATTGATCACGTGAGCAAGAGCTAGGTTAGAGTTCTCAATTGCAATGGTTAGCGGAGAAATAGACTTACTCCAAACTTTGAGCGCCTACCTCAGGGCTTTGAATTTTTTGCAGAGGATTGTGGCCGCATTTGTGGCACGAACAGGCTTAGCCCAAGTGGCACTCACCAAGTCCATGAATCCAGGATGGAGCAACCAGTGAGATTCAAAGCGAAAAAGCTTAGCCCGAGGAATTTTTGTCTTAATACTAACCACGCAGGGTGTATGGTCAGACACAGGTTTGCACAGAGGTTTAACAAGGGTGTTAGGGTATGTGAGAGTCCAATTAAGTGATGTGAGAAACCAATCAAGTTGCTCGAGGAGGGGGTCCTGCTGGATGTTACTCCAGGTGTAGGCCCTACCCTTGATAGGTAATTCAATTAGATTATGTTTTCTAATGACATCATTGAAAGTGGCCATGTCATTAAGGTCACCCCCAGGCTTGTTATGATTTTCTGGCCCTCGTATATAGTTGAAGTCACCTAGGAGAAGGCAATCTTCCTGAGTTTGAATGTCAAGATCATAGAGCCAGCTAGTGTAAACATCTCTTTCAGGGCCAGTATAGGGGCCATACACATTATACAGACTCCACGCTTGGGCTGAAAGTTTGCTTTTGTCCCTTCAAGAGCAAAATCAGTAGATAATGTGACAACACCAGAGAAAACGGAGCTATTCCACACAGTAAGGATACCTCCAGAGGCCCCTCTTGAAGGGACAAAAGCAAACTTATCAAATCTTTTAGGGAAACAACTCTAAATAAAAGATAAATCAATCATAGGTTTTTTCGTCTCCTCAAGACAGACGATAGAACAACCACTAGAAGAGATAGCATTCGAGAGGGCAAGCAGTTTTTTGTTCGAATTAAGACCACGCATGTTCCAGTATAAGATGTTCCAATTACACAAAAGAGGCATTAAGCAGCAATAAATCAGGCAGAGGAGGGAGTCCCCTCGCTAGTAGGAGCCGAGTCCACCGCGGTATCTTCAGGCTGGGTGGCTGCAAAAGGAGCAGAAAGCAGAGAAGCTTCAGATAATTCTTGAGGAGGGATCGCACAACGGTTGATGCCAATATCCTGCTGTGTGGTAATAGAGGTTGGTGGAGGAAATTCAGCACCACCAGAAGAGGAGCTCGAGGCTGCAGACAGTGTCAGTCTTGGTTTGACCTTAGAAGCAGTGGGGCGGGTATCTGAAATCGCAGCAACTCTGAAGCCATCATAACGGGTTGATCTGGTGCTGCGACGCACTTCAGTGGTAAGGAGAGGCGCTTGGGCCTTGAAGCGATGACCACGAGCAACAGGAGGCCCAACAGTGGGTGAGATCACTTGGGCCAGTCCAAGGTCCGAACCAGGTTCACTTGGGCCACTGAGCGAGAAGTCTAGCCCAACAGTTGAATCATTTAGTAGCGCCAAAGATAAAATCACCAGAGCAGCAATCTTCATAGCAAGCTGGGTATTCATGGCCTCTACTATGGATTATTGCTCAAACCCAACCACAGGAGTCTGAACCTGAACCTTAGAGGCATTAAGATGTAACGCCCCGGATTCGATGCGCCAGATGTCTGCCAGTTATTCGTCGGTGTTGCCATGTCTGCTTGCATGTTGCATTTTATCATGTCATCATGTGCATTACATTGCATACGTGTTCGTCTCATGCATCCGAGCATTTTCCCCGTTGTCCGTTTTGCAATCCGGTGCTCCTATGTCATCCGGCGTCCCCCTCTTCTTTCTTATCATGAGCGGGTGTTTAAACATTCTCGGAATGGACTGAGTCTTGCCAAGCGGCCTTGGTATAGCACCGGTAGACTGCCTGTCAAGTTTCGTGCCATTTGGAGGTCATTTGATACTCCAACGGTTAACCGCGTAGCCCGAAACCCCCTTTCTCTTTGCAGCCCAACACCCCTCCAAAGTGGCCCAAAACCCATCTAAGTCTCTTCCATGCTCTCGGTCGTTCGATCATGATCGCGTGGCCGAAAACCGCTCCTCATTTGGACTCTCCAAGCTCCCTATATCTATAAATATGTGTTCTCCCCGAAATTCGCGGTCTAATCCCCCAGAAACCCTAGCTTTCGTCCTCCTCCCGCTGCCGGACATGTCCATATCGGCCGGGCATGACCGCTCCGCCGCCCCGCGCCCAATCTCCGCCTGCCACATGTCGTCGCTGTCTCTCCCCGTCGCCGCGGCCCGCCGGGCCCAGGCGCCGCCCGCCTAGCCCGGTTCGCCGCCCCACCGCCTCCCGCGGGCTCCCGCGCCTCGCAGAGCCCCGCGTCGCCGCCGCCTTGCCGCCCGGCGCGCCTCGCCGTCCGCGCTGGCCGGGCCACCGGCGCATCCCCGTTGCCGCCGCCGGGCTCCGCCCCTAGCCGCTCGCCCACGCCCTCCACCCTGCGCCGGCGTCCCTCCGCAGTCGGCCGCCCGTCCGCCGCCTCCGGCCGCGCCATCTCCGGCAGCCGACCCGCGCCACCGTCCGCCGCCGCATCCCCGCCGCCAGCCGAAGTTCGCCGCCTCCTCCTCGGCTCCTCGTCCCCGCTCCTTCTCCGGCCAGATCCGGTCAAGGAGTGACTGGATCCGGCAACCCCGACGTCTCCGGCACCCTCTCCTTCACCTCCGGCCGTTCTCCGGCGAGATTCCGGCGAAATCCTCGCCGCGGTTGACTTTTTCCCCTCGAGGTCCATTTTTTCCACTAATCCCCGAAATATTTCTACATTATCATGTCATGTTCATCTCATCATATCTCCATGCATGTAGCTCTGTTTCGTGCGTGTAATATGTCAAATTGTTCGCCTCAACGAGTACTTCATTTCATTCCATTGCATCATATTCATTGAGTCCATCTTGATGCCTGAATCATCGTTGCAAGAGTGCTTCATAATGTTTTCTGCTGTCTGTTCACAGAACTTGCACTTTTGTCATTTTTGCCATGATTGATGTGTGCATCCTATGAGGTTGATGTCTACATGTGTTTTGATCTATGCTATGTATTCTTTACAGAGGTGCTTACCATGTATTTTTGTGATCAATGTGGTGACAAGCACAAGCATGCAAACTAGGCTTCGTGATATTGCTGATTTTATTCCCTGTTCTGCTATTATTTTGATGCCATGTAAACATGATGCTACAGAGAGATCCGTGCATATTTTGAGATACTTCAGTAAGGATGTTTTGAACATATGGTTATGCTCTATCCATTCATGCCCTGGTTTGAAATTATGGAGTAGTCTAGCATGTCATTTTCGCGCTCTACTTTTGCTTCAAAATGTTTCCTGGCAGATTGTTTACATATTCAATTTTGCCAAGGTTGCTGTAGTTGATCCTTACATGCCATGAACTTGTTCTTGCCTTGGTTTGTTTCATAAACATGTCTTCTTGCTGATGCTATGCTTATCTTGTCATGTAGTGACTTGTGGTGAGTGAATCGAGCTTGTTTAGTAGGGTACTTGCTGTTACTGTTTTGCTAGGCTGAATCTGTTATTTCGTGATGCTATGTAAACCTGCTGCTACAAGTCATTCTATGCATAATCTGGAGATGTTCACTAAGGGTGTTTTGTTCTACATGTCATGCTCTATCCATCCATGCCCCTGTTTGCATTTATGGCTTGCTGTAGCTTGTTCATATCTTGCTCCAAAGTTGCTAAATAATGTTGCTGTCAGCCTATTAACATTAAGTTCAGTTGTTGCCATGATTGATGCTAGTGTTCCATGCATCCTATGAACTTGCTCTTGCCATGCTTAGCTTCATAAATATGTCTTCTTACTGTTGATTTCCTTGCCATGCCATTTATTGCTCTGTGGGGAGTGGTACAAGCTCATCTACATGCCTTCATAATTCTGTTTCTGCCATGTTTGAATCTGTATTATAACTTGCTATGTTTACGTGGGTGCCATCATATCTTCTGATCCTTTTTGGCTCATGGTCAGTAAGGGACTTTTGATCTATGCATTTAGTAGGTTCATGCCAAGCCTTTGTTTTCCATGATAATTTCCTGTAACATATTGTTTGATAGCTCTGAAGATTGCAACCTGATGTTGTTCCCTGATAAGTCTGAAACTGTTATTATTTGCAATCTTGCCATGTGTGTTTGAGCATGTTCTAGTGATTTCTGGAGATAGCTCAGTGTTCATGTTTTGTTATGCTTTACCTGTACATCATGCCCATGTCTTTTGTTTTCATGTTGAGATGTTGTAGCATGTTATTTTGATGCTTGCAATATGCCTATTTGCTGTTTTGGACAGATTGTTGCTATGACTTGTATAGTGCGTATGTGTTGCACCATTGCTCCGTTTTGAGTGTGCTCTATTGAAACTTGCTTTATTTTTCATGTAGTTTCATATTATCTTGTTGCATCCATGTTTTGAGGTGCTTGCTTGATGTTTGAGTGCATTTTGCATCAATGCCATGTTTAACTTGTTTTGCTCATATCTTCTAGGCCGTAGCTCCAAATCTAATGAACTTTATATGTAACTTGACTAGAATCTCATGTAGATCATCTTGTTGCATCTTAACTTGCTGTTTAACAATTTGAACATAAGGTTTATTCAGATCTGGACCAATTTCGAAATTTGCATATGAGGACTTACCGGAATTGTTATATGTTGTTCCCGACCTCATTTAAACTTGCTTTGATGTGTTGCTCTTCTTTGCATCATCTCTTGCCATGAGTAGCATCATGTAGCCTCATCATGCATCATGCTTGTTGTGCATCATGTCTTGTATATGTGTGGTGTGTTTACTTTGTTGTGTGCTTCTTCTCGATAGTTCCCGTTTCGTTGCGATCATGAGGATTCGTTCGTTTACGCTTGGTTCGGCTTCATCCGTTCATCTCCTTCATGGACTCGTTCTTCTTCCTTGCAGGATTTCAGGCAAGATGACCGCTACCCTGGATCTCATTACTATCATTGCTATGCTAGTTGCTTCGTTCTATCGCTATGCTGCGTTACCTATCTGTTGCTCTTCAAGCCTCCCCAAATTGCCATGAACCTCTAACCTTTGACACCCTTCCTAGAAAACCATTGATTGGCTATGTTACCGCTTGCTTAGCCCTCTTATAGCGTTGCTAGTTGCAGGTGAAGTTGAAGATTGCTCCATGGTGGACAAGATTTATGTTTGGGATATCACAATATCTCTTATTTAATTAATGCATCTATATACTTGGTAAAGGGTGGAAGACTCGGCCTTATGCCTGGTGTTTTGTTCCACTCTTGCCGCCCTAGTTTCCGTCATACTGGTGTTATGTTCCTGGATTTTGCGTTCCTTACGCGGTCGGGTGATTTATGGGACCCCCTTAACAGTTCGCTTTGAATAAAACTCCTCCAGCAAGGCCCAACATTGGTTTTACCATTTGCCTCACCACCACCTACCTTTCCCTTGGGTCGGCCAACCCAAGGGTCATCTTTATTTTAGCCCCCCCGGGCCAGTGCTTGTCTAAGTGTTGGTCCGAACCGGGCAGACTGCGGGGCCACCTCGGGGCAACTCGAGGGTTGGTTTTACTCGTAGGCTGACCTATCCGGTGTTGCCCTGAGAACGAGATATGTGCAGCTCCTATCGGGATTGTCAGCGCATCAGGCGGCTTTGCTGGTCTTGTTTTACCATTGTCGAAATGTCTTGTAAACCGGGATTCCGAGTCTGATCGGGTCTTCCTGGGAGAAGGTTTATCCTTCGTTGATCGCGAGAGCTTATCATGGGCTAAGTTGGGACACCCCTGCAGGGTATAATCTTTCGAAAGCCGTGCCTGCGGTTATAGGCAGATGGAAATTTGTTAATGTCCGGTTGTAGATAACTTGACACCAGATCCGAATTAAAACGCATCAACCGCGTGTGTAGCCGTGATGGTCTCTTTTCGGCGGAGTCCGCGAAGTGAACATGGTTTCTGGGTTATGTTTGACGTAAGTAGGAGTTTAGGATCACTTATTTATCATTGCTAGCTTCACGACCGTTCCTTTTGCTCTCTTCTCGCTCTTATTTGCGTATGTTAGCCACCATATATGCTTAGTCGCTGCTGCAGCCTCACCACTTTACCCGTTCCTTTCCCTTTAAGCTTTGCTAGTCTTGATACTCATGGTAATGGGATTGCTGAGTCCTCGTGGCTCACAGATTACTACAACAACAGTTACAGGTACAGGTTTTGCGATGATCCTGACGCGAGAGCGATGTTTGCTTGTTTTGGAGTTCTTCTTCTTCGATCAGGGAATAGGTTCCAGGTCGGCAGCCTGGGCTAGCAGGGTGGATGTCGTTTGAGTTTCTGTTTATGTTTCATCTGTAGTCAGATGTTGCTCTTATGTATTGTGATGTTGTATTCGTGTGGCATTGTATGCCTTGTGTATGTATCTCCATCTATTATGTAATGTTGATGTAATGATATCCACCTTGCAAAAGCGTTTCAATATGCGGGTCTATCCTTGGTGGGACCTTCGAGTTCCTTTTGGATAGGGTCGCATATTGGGCGTGACATAAGAGCAGAAACAGGCGTTCCAGGAGGAATCTCACCATCCTCAAGATCATCTTTAGGCAATTCAGAAATAATAACAAAGGAGGCGATAGGTGGGCGAGCAATAATGCATGAGGAGAACTGAATGGAAACAACATCAGTAGCATTTGAATTCTCAAGGTGGATCACCGGGGTAGGTACCTGGACAGAGATTGGAGGTAGACCATACCATCACGCCAAGGTCCAAAGGATGCCACCACATTCAGAATCACGCTGGAAAGGTGAGCAGTGAATATGCTTTGTGGAACAGCACCATTAACAAGCACATTTGCCAGGTCAGTCCCCTCAACTGAGATGCTAACATGCATGGTAGCAGCAGAGACAACTACATCAACAGCAATGCTGGACCACCTGATCGGAGGGACAATAAGAATAGAGTTCACCTGAGCAGAATGGTCAAAGATCGAAGAACCAACAGTACTTGCATAAGAACTAGACTCAATCCACGCAGAATTCAGACCGTCAGAAGTATTATCTTCAAGTAAAACACCATCATGGACTCTGAGACCCTGTGCAGCAAGCCAGGCCTAAAAATTCACCAAGGCAGCAGGCATGTGTGGAACAGGAGGGACAGGCCATTCATCCCACTGATCATGTTGGTCATCATGCTATTCAACGTTTTGGGGTGCCTCATTGTTACCAGTCCCATTCTAGATGAGCCAGTTCTGCAGTTGCTGCTGGTACAGTTGCTCAGCAGTCAATCCTTCACCAAACATAGGGTAAGGAACCCCACTAGTTGGAGGTGTCTCCTCGTCCACCGGAGGAACCTTAGGATTGTGCGCATTCCAATCTGCTCCTCTCAGAATATACACAACAACAGTCCAACAGTCTCGGTCGCCACCTAGTTGACGAACAACAATACGCTTAGGAATTAATCTCATGTGAATAACTTGCACTTTAGTCAAGACCACCCTACAATCTACATTACGATTATTCCAAGAAACAAGCTGACCATAATCAACCACAGATCTCTGTAAATAAAATTCAATCTGATAATCATCAGGGAAACCAATATATATGAGCCAAACTTGGGGTCCATACGTGGTTCATATTCAGGGCGGCATTGTGACGGACAAACGAGATCACCAAATCTTCATCATCTAGTTGGAAGGTAGTACTATAGTGTCCCGCACGAAAGAGTTGGCGAACGCGAACATACCAATGCCCAGAGGATGATCTGACGCTTCTGTGTTATGCAGCCCAGCTTCATGCAGCAGCCCCTCGATGGTTTCCGTGAGCCCCTCGCAAAGATGCAGGGGGACGAAACGGCTCGCCTCAGCAATGGCGAGGAAGCTGTTGTTGAGTGGGGGAATGGGGTTGACGGCCATGTCCGCGCGGATCTTCCAATTTGGATGGCCAGGCTCAACGGACCAGCCAGCAAGGAGGAAGGGGATGGGATTCATTGGGTAATTAGCCATGGTGGTGGATGGGATGGGTGGGAGCGGGGGCGGGGCGAGGATGACAGGAGCTTGACGAAGAGGTGAGCTCTGGGGACGCAAGGGGGGAGAATGCGAGGCGTCAAGCACCAAAGGGAGCTATTTTGGTCCCCATTGCCACTTCCGGGCCCATCTGCGCCGCCAACAGTTTGCCTCCACGTTTCCATAGTGGCCACATGTCACACAGTGAAAGGGCTGGTTTGGGCTGAAGGAAATATGCCCTAGAGGCAATAATAAAGTTATTATTTATTTCCTCATATCATGATAAATGTTTATTATTCATGCTAGAATTGTATTAACCGGAAACATAATACATGTGTGAATACATAGACAAACATATAGTCACTAGTATGCCTCTAATTGACTAGCTCATTAAATCAAAGATGGTTATGTTTCCTAACCATAGACATGTGTTGTCATTTGATTAATGGGATCACATCATTAGGAGAATGATGTGATTGACATGACCCATTCCGTTAGCCTAGCACTTGATCGTTTAGTATATTGCTATTGCTTTCTTCATGACTTATACATGTTCCTGTAACTATGAGATTATGCAACTTCTGTTTACCGGAGGAACACTTTGCGTGCTACCAAACGTCACAACGTAACTGGGTGATTATAAAGGAGTACTACAGGTGTCTCCAAAGGTACATGTTGGGTTGGCGTATTTCGAGATTAGGTTTTGTCACTCCGATTGTCGGAGAGGTATCTCTGGGCCCACTCGGTAATGCACATCACTATAAGCCTTGCAAGCAATGTAGCTAATGAGTTAGTTATGGAATGATGCATTACGTAACGAGTAAAGAGACTTGCCGGTAACGAGATTGAACTAGGTATTAGATACCGACGATCGAATCTCGGGAAAGTAACATACCGATGACAAAGGGAACAACGTATGTTGTTATGCGGTTTGACCGATAAAGATCTTCGTAGAATATGTGGGAGCCAATATGAGCATCCAGGTTCCTCTATTGGTTATTGACCGGAAACGTGTCTTGGTCATGTCTACATTGTTCTCGAACTCGTAGGGTCCGCACGCTTAAGGTTTCGATGACAGTTATCTTATGAGTTTATGAGTTTTGATGTACCGAAGGAGTTCGGAGTCCCGGATGAGATCGGGGACATGACGAGGAGTCTCGAAATGGCCGAGACGTAAAGATCGATATATTGGATGACTATATTCGGAGTTCGGAAAGGTTCCGAGTGATTCGGGTATTTTTCAGAGTACCGGAGAGGTACGGGAATTCGCCGGGGAGTATATGGGCCTTATTGGGCTTTAGGGGAAAGAGAGAGGAGAGGTTGGGCGCCCCCCCAAGGCCTAGTCCGAATTGGACTAGGGGGAGGGGCTGCGCCCCCTCCTTCCTTCTCTTCTCTTCCCCCTTTCCTTGACTCCTACTCCTACTACTTGGAAGGGGGGGAATCCTACTCCCGGTGGGAGTAGGACTCCTCCTTGGCGCGCCCTCCTTGGCCGGCCGCCCCCTCCCCCTTGGCTCCTTTATATACGGGGGCAGGGGGGCACCCCATAACACACAAGTTGATCTTCGTGATCGTTCCTTAGCCATGTGCGGTGCCCCCCTCCACCATATTCCACCTCGGTCATATCGTTGCGGTGCTTAGGCGAAGCCCTGCGTCGGTAGAACATCATCATCGTCACCACGCCGTCGTGCTGATGGAACTCATCCCCGACACCCTGCTGGATCGGAGTCCGGGGATCGTCATCGAGCTGAATGTGTGCTGAACTCGGAGGTGCCGTACGTTCGGTACTTGGATCGGTCAGATCGTGAAGATGTACGACTACATCAACCGCGTTGTCATAACGCTTCCGCTTACGGTCTACGAGGATACGTGGACATTACTCTCCCCTCTCGTTGCTATGCATCACCATGATCTTGCGTGTGCGTAGGAATTTTTTTGAAATTACTACGTTCCCCAACGGTGGCATCCGAGCCTAGGTTTTATGCGTTGATGTTATTTGCACGAGTAGAACACAAGTGAGTTGTGGGTGATACAAGTCATACTACTTACCAGCATGTCATACTTTGGTTCAGCGGTATTGTTGGACGAAGCGGCCCAGACCGAAATTACGCGTACACTTACGCGAGACTGGTTTTACCGCCGTGCTTCGCACACAGGTGACTAGCGGGTGTCTGTTTCTCCAACTTTAGTTGAACCGAGTGTGGCTACGCCCGGTCCTTGATAAGGTTAAAACAGCACTAACTTGACGAACTATCATTGTGGTTTTGATGCGTAGGTAAGAGCGGTTCTTGCTCAGCCCGTAGAAGCCACGTAAAATTTGCAACAACAAAGTAGATGACGTCTAACTTGTTTTTGCAGGGCATGTTGTGATGTGATATGGTCAAGACGTGATGAGATATAAGTTGTTGAATGAGATGATCATGTTTTGTTGAAGTTATCGGCAACCGGCAGAAGCCCTATGGTTGTCTCTTTGTTGCATAAGATGCAAGTGCCAAATAATTGCTTTACTTTATCGCTATACGATAGCAATAGTTGCAAGAGCAATAGTTGGCGAGACGACCATGTGATGACACATTGATATAGATCAAGATGATGAAGATCATGGTGTCGTGCCGGTAACGATAGAGATCATGATAGTACTTTGGAGATGGAGATCACAAGCACAAGATGATGATGGCCATATCATATCACTTATATTGATTGCATGTGATGTTTGTCTTTTATACATCTTATTTTGCTTGGTTTGACGGTAGCATTTTAAGATGATCTCTCGCTAAATTTTCAAGAAGTGTTCTCCCTGAGTATGCACCGTTGCGAAAGTTCTTCGTGTTGAGACACCACGTGATGATCGGGTGTGATAGGCTCTACGTTCAAATACAATGGGTGCAAAACGGTTGCACACGCGGAATACTCAGGTTAAACTTGACGAGCATAGCATATAACAGATATGGCCTCGGAACACGGAGACCGAAAGGTCGAGCGTGAATCATATAGTAGATATGATCAACATATTGATGTTCACCGTTGAAACTACTCCATCTCACGTGACGATCGGACAAGGTGAAGTTGATATGGATCACGTAATCACTTAGAAGATCAGAGGGATGTCTATCTAAGTGGGAGTTCTTAAGTAATATGATTAATTCAACTTTAATTTATCATGAACTTAGTCCTGGTAGTATTTTGCAAATTATGTTGTAGATCAATAGCTTGCGTTGTTGCTTTCATATGTTTATATTGATATGTTCCTAGAGAAAATTGTGTTGAAAGATGTTAGTAGCAATGATGCGGATTGGATCCGTAATCTGAGGTTTATCCTCATTGCTGCACAGAAGAATTATGTCCTTAATGCACCGCTACGTGACAGACCTATTGCAGGAGCAGATGCAGACGTTATGAAAGTTGGGCTAGCTCAATATGATGACTACTTGATAGTTTTGTACACCATGCTTTACGGCTTAGAATCAGGACTTCAAAGACGTTTTGAACGTCATGGACCATATAAGATGTTCCAGGAGTTGAAGCTAATATTTCCAGCAAATACCCGAGTGGAGAGATATGAAGTCTCCAACAAGTTCTATAGCTAAAAGATGGAGGAGAATCGCTCAACTAGTGAGCATGTGCTCAGATTGTCTGGGTACTTCAATCGCTTGAATCAAGTGGGAGTTAATCTTCCAGATAAGATAGTGATTGACAGAATTCTCTAGTCACCATCACTAAGTTACTAGAACTTCGTGATGAACTATAGTATGCAAGGGATGACGAAAATGATTCCCGAGATCTTCGTGATGTTGAAATCGACGAAGGTAGAAATCAAGAAAGAGCATCAAGTGTTGATGGTTGACAAGATCACTATTTTCAAGAAAAGGGCAAAGGGAAAGAAAGGGAACTTCAAGTAGAATGACAAGAAAGTTGTCACTCCCACGAAGAAGCCCAAAGCTGAACCAAAGCCTGAAACTGAGTGCTTACACTGCAAAGGAAATGGTCACTAGAAACGGAAATACCCTCAATATTTGGTGGATAAGAAGGATGGCAGAGTGAACAAGGGTATATTTGATATACAGGTTATTGATGTGTACCTTACTAGTGTTTATAGAAGCCCCTGAGTATTTGATACTTGTTCGGTTGCTAAAAATTAGTGACTCGAAACAGGAGTTACAAAAATAAACAGAAACTAGTTGAGGGTGAAGTGACGATGTGTGTTCGAAGTAGTTCCAAGATTGATATGATTATCATGGCACACTCCCTATACTTTCGGGATTAGTATTAAACCTAAATAAATGTTATTTGGCGTTTGCGTTGAACATGAATATGATTTGATCATGTTTATTGCGATACGGTTATTCATTTAAAGTCAAAGAATAATTGTTGTTCTGTTTACATGAATAAAACCTTCGACAGTCATACACCCAATGAAAATAGTTTGTTGGATCTCGATCGTAGTGATACACATATTCATATTGTTGATGCCAAAAGATGCAAATTTAATAATGACAGTGCAACTTATTTGTGGCACTACCATTTGGGTCATGTCGGTGTAAAGCGCATGAAGAAACTCCATAAAGATGGATTTTCGGAATCACTTGGCTATGAATCATTTGATGCTTGCGAACAGTGCCTTTTGGGCAAGATGACTAAAACTCCGTTCTCCGGAACAATGGAACGAGCTACTGACTTGTTGGAAATAATACATACCGATGTATGAGATCCAATGAGTGTTGATGCTCGTGGCAAGTATCGTTATTTTCTGACCTTCACAAGATGAATTGAGCAGACATGAGTATATCTACTTAATGAAGCACAAGTCTGAAACATTTGAAAAGTTCAAAGAATTTCAGAGTGAAGTGGAGAATCATCGTAACAAGAAAATAAAGTTTCAACAATTTGATCGCAGAGACAAATATTTGAGTTACGAGTTTGGTCTTCAATTAAAACAATGTGGAATAGTTTCACAAACTCATGCCACCTGGAACACCACAGCTTAATGGTGTGTCCGAACGTCATAACAAGTACTTTACTGGATATAGTGCAATCTATGATGTCTCTTATCGGTTTGCAACTATCGTTTTTGGGGTTATGCATTAGAGACAGTTACATTCACTTTAAAAAGGGGCATCATCGAAATCCGTTGAGACGACGCCTTATGAACTGTGGTTTGGCAAGAAACCAAAGTTGTCGTTTCTTAAAAGTTTGGGGCTATGATGCTTATATGAAAAAGTTTCAACCTGATAAGCTCGAACCCAAATCGGACAAGTGCATCTTCAGAGAATACCCAAAGGCAACTATTGGGTACACCTTCTATCATAGATCCTAAGGCGAGTTATTCGTTGCTAAGACGGATCCTTTCTAGAGAAGGAGTTTCTCTCGAAAGAAGTGAGTGGGAGGAAAGTAGAACTTGATGAGGTAATTGTACCTTCTCCCTTATTGGAAAGTAGTTCATCACAGAAATCAGTTCCAGTGATTCCTACACCAATTAGTGAGGAAGTTAGTGATGATGATCATGAAACTTCAGATCAAGTTGCTACCAAACCTCGTAGGTCTTCCAGAGTAAGATCCGCACCAGAGTGGTACGGTAATCATGTTCTGGAAGTCACGTTACTAGACCATGATGAACCTACGAACTATGAGGAAGCGATGATGAGCCCAGATTCCACGAAATGGCTTGAGGCCATAAAATCTAAGATATGATCCATGTATGAGAACAAAGTATGGACTTTGATTGACTTGCTCGATGATCAGCAAGCCATGTTAAATAAATGGATCTTCAAGAGGAAGACGGACACTGATAGTAGTGTTACTATCTACTAAGCTCGACTTGTTGCGAAAGGTTTTCAACAAGTTTAAGGTATTGAATACGATGAGATTTTCTCACTCGTATCGAAGCTTAAGTCTGTCTGAATCATGTTAGCAATTGCCACATTTTATGAAATCTGGCAAAAGGATGTCAAAACTGCATTCCTTAATGGATTTATTATAGAAGAGTTGTATATGATGCAACCAGAAGGTTTTGTCAATCCTAAAGGTGCTAACAAAGTGTGCAAGCTCCAGCGATCCATTTATGGACTGGTGCAAGCCTCTCGGAGTTGGAATATACGCTTTGATGAGTTGATCAAAGCAAATGGTTTTATACAGACTTTTTGAGAAGCCTGTATTTACAAGAAAGTGAGTGGGAGCTCTGTAGCATTTCTAATATTATATGTGGATGACATATTGTTGATTGGAAATGATATAGAAATTCTGGATAGCTTGAAAGGATACTTGAATAAGAGTTTTTCAAAGCAAGACCTTGGTGAAGCTGCTTACACATTGAGCATCAAGATCTATATAGATAGATCAAAAGACGCTTGATAAGATTTTTCAATGAGTACATACCTTGATAAATTTTTGAAATAGTTCAAAATGGAACAGTCAAAGAAGGAGTTCTTGCCTGTGATGCAAAGGTGTGAATTTGAGTAAGACTCTAGACCCGACCATGGTAGAAAATAGAAAGAGAATGAAAAGTCATTCCCTATGCCTCAGTCCTAGGTTCTATAAAGTATGCTATGCCGTATACCAGACCTATTATATACCTTGCTCTGAGTTTGGCAAAGGAATACAATTTTGATCTAATAGTAGATCACTGGACAGCGGTCAAGAATATCCTTAGTGAGGACTAAGGAGATGTTTCTCGATTATGGAGGTGATAAAAGAGTTCGTTGTAAAAGTTACATCGGTGCAAACTTTTACACCAATCCAGATGACTCTAAGTCTCAATCTGGATACATATTGAAAGTGGGAGCAATCAGCTAGAGTAGCTCCGTGCAGAGCATTGTAGACATAGAATATTTGCAAAATACATACGGCTCTGAATGTGACAGACCCGTTGACTAAAGTCCTCTCACGAGCAAAACATGATCATACCTTAGTACTCTTTTGGGTGTTAATCACATAGCAATGTGAACTAGATTATTGACTCTAGTAAACCCTTTGGGTGTTGATCACATGACGATGTGAACTATGGGTATTAATCACATACAGATGTGAATATTGGTGTTAAATCACATGGCGATGTGAACTAGATTATTGACTCTAGTGCAGGTGGGAGACTGAAGGAAATATGCCCTAGAAGCAATAATAAAGTAATTATTTATTTCCTCATATCATGATAAATGTTTATTATTCATACTAGAATTGTATTAACCGGAAACATAATACATGTGTGAATACATAGACAAACATATAGTCACTAGTATGCCTCTACTTGACTAGCTCATTAAATCAAAGATGGTTATGTTTCCTAACCATAGACATGTGGTGTCATTTGATTAATGGGATCACATCATTAGGAGAATGATGTGATTGACATGACCCATTCCGTTAGCCTAGCACTTGATCATTTAGTATATTGCTATTGCTTTCTTCATGACTTATACATGTTCTTGTAACTATGAGATTATGCAACTCCCGTTTACCGGAGGAACACTTTGGGTGCTACCAAACGTCACAACATAACTGGGTGATTATAAAGGAGTACTACAGGTGTCTCCAAAGGTACATGTTGGGTTGGCGTATTTCAAGATTAGGTTTTGTCACTCCGATTGTCGGAGAGGTATCTCTGGGCCCTCTCGGTAATGCACATCACTATAAGCCTTGCAAGCAATGTAGCTAATGAGTTAGTTACGGAATGATGCATTACGTAACGAGTAAAGAGACTTTCCGGTAACAAGATTGAACTAGGTGTTAGATACCGACGATCGAATCTCGGGCAAGTAACATACCGATGACAAAGGGAACAACGTATGTTGTTATGCGGTTTGACCGATAAAGATCTTCGTAGAATATGTGGGAGCCAATATGAGCATCCAGGTTCCGCTATTGGTTATTGACCGGAAACGTGTCTCGCTCATGTCTACATTGTTCTCGAACCCGTAGGGTCCGCACGCTTAAGGTTTCGATGATAGTTATCTTATGAGTTTATGAGTTTTGATGTACCGAAGGAGTTCGGAGTCCCGGATGAGATCGGGGACATGACGAGGAGTCTCGAAATGGTCGAGACGTAAAGATCGATATATTGGATGACTATATTCGGAGTTCAGAAAGGTTCCGAGTGATTCGGGTATTTTTCGGAGTACTGGAGAGTTACGGGAATTCGCCGGGGAGTATATGGGCCTTATTGGGCTTTAGGGGAAAGAGAGAGGAGAGGTTGGGCGCCCCCCCAAGGTCTAGTCCGAATTGGACTAGGGGGAGGGGCTGCGCCCCGGAATTTCCTATTGGACGCTCGTTGCGTCAAACAGTCGACGCATCGCACAGAGCCAGCGATCGAGTGCTTCCCTTGGGCCGGCCCATTTAACGTGTTCTAGTGTTTCCGGTTTTGGGAACTTTCTAGAGATTCTCAGCCGATTTTTTTTATTTCGGGAACCTTCTAGAAGGTTCCCTAAACCGGTTTTTCTTTTTTTCTTTTCTTATTTTTTCTTTTTTCTTTTTTCTTTGTTGTTTCTTTTTCTAATTTCTTCTTTCTTTTCTTTTTTTTGGTTTTTGTTTTCTTGTTATTTTTTTCAATGTTATTTCACCTTTTTAAACTAAGTGCATATTCAGATTTGTTCTTAATTTTCAAAAAATGTTCTTGCTTTTAAAAAATGTTCTTTTTGAATTTTCGAATTTTTCTTCTTCTTTTCGTTTTTAGTTATTTCTGTTTCTTATTTCTTTTCTTTTTTTGTTTTTTCTATTTGTTTCCTTTCTTTGGTTTGTTATTTCATTTTCTTTTCTCCACTTTTTATAAAAATATTCAAATTTTGTTTGTGTTTCCGTAAAATGTTCAGTTTTCAAAAAAAATGTTCTCAAAATTCAAAATTTGTTCTCGTTACCCAAAAAAGTTCAAAACTTTCGAAATGCATATAATGTACCAGATTTATAAAAAAATTATTCACGTTTTAAAAAAATGTTCGCGCTTCCAAATTTGTTCAGGATATTTCAAATTTATTCTCCGTCTCAACATTTGTGGTCAATATTCAAAAAATATTCGTGCTTTAAGAAATTGTTCGCGTTTCCAAATTTGTTCTCCGTTTCAAAATTTGTTCCCAAGATTCGAGAAAAATGTTCATGCTTTAAAAAATTGTCCGCTCTTCTAAATTTGTTCTCCGTTTCAAAATTTGTTCTCGAGATTCAAAAAATGTTTGTTCTTTAAAAAATGATCATGCTCTAATTTTGTTCTCATTTTCAAATTTTTGTTCTCTAAATTCAAAAAAATATTCGGGATTTTAAATCACAATTTCGAAAAATGTTCTTGTTTTCAATTTTGTTCATTTTTTCACCACTGTTTGAGGTCCCAAATTTTTTTCGTGTTTTCAGAAATGTTCCAGTTTTCAAATTTTGTATGCAATTTCAAAAAATATATTATTTTGTAATAAATACACGCAAATTCAAAAACAAAATTGCCATGTTTAAAATTTTGTTCACATTTTCAAAAAAGTGTACAATACAAATTTTGTTCGCATTTTAAAAAGTTCCTGTTTTATTTTTTTGTTTCTGAATTAAAAAAATGCTCCTGTTTTCCATTTTTTTAAAACTAAAAAAATTCATGATATCAAAAAATATTCGTGTTTTCGGTAAAAAAATCAGAAACATTTTTGAAAATTGTTCAGGTTTTGGAATCTGTTTGGGATTTGCAAATTTTATCTGTGTTTCATTTTTGAATCAGATTTAAAAAACATCTTCACTTTTCCAAAAAGATGGAATACAAAAAAAACGGCATTTTGAAACTGCTCGCAATTTTCAAGAAATATTTTCAAAATGTTTTCGAAATCTCAACGCTACTGTCTGTTCTTATATATTTCTGCACTTTTTATGTACAGGTGGTGGCGTGTAGTGTAGTGGCTAATGGCTCGTGGTTGGAGTCTGAGGTTGTGGGATCGATTCCTGGTACTCGCTGGTGGGTTCTAAAGCTCTTTTTGTCGTGCTCGGGAAACGAAAGATCGGGTTGGTGGGCCGGCCCAGTCAAGCGTCAACCCTGTGCGTCGAACTGCTGTTTGACGCAAAATGCGTCACATAGGAGGTCTCCTGCGCCCCCTCGTTCCTTCTCTTCTCTTCCCCTCCTACTCCTACTACTTGGAAGGGGGGGAATCCTACTCCCGTTGGGAGTAGGACTCCTCCTTGGCGCGCCTTCCTTGGCCGGCCGCCCCCTCCCCCTTGGCTCCTTTATATACGGGGGCAGGGGGGCACCCCATAACACACAAGTTGATCTTCGTGATCGTTCCTTAGCCGTGTGCGGTGCCCCCCTCCACCATATTCCACCTCGGTCATATCGTTGCGGTACTTAGGCGAAGCCCTGCGTCGGTAGAACATCATCATCGTCACCACGCCGTCCTGCTGACGGAACTCATCCCCGACACCCTGCTGGATCGGAGTCCGGGGATCGTCATCGAGCTGAACGTGTGCTGAACTCGGAGGTGCCGTACATTCGGTACTTGGATCGGTCGGATCGTGAAGACGTACGACTACATCAACCGCGTTGTCATAGCGCTTCCGCTTACGGTCTACGAGGATACGTGGACATTACTCTCCCCTCTCGTTGCTATGCATCACCATGATCTTGCGTGTGCGTAGGAATTTTTTTGAAATTACTACGTTCCCCAACATGGGCAGCTCGTGGACCGGTCAGAGGGGCTGGTATCCTCCATTAATTGGGAAGTGTTGATTTGATGCTGCTGTGCAGAAGAATTGACAAGGCAATGAGGGTTATCGGTCATTATGGACTTAGCCAATATTGGATGACGCTGCCGAGAGGGGCAATTCATGCATTTATGACCCGGAGCAAAGCAAGCAAGGCAAATAATCCTGGCATGACAATTAGCCTTTTGGTGTCCCCATTGTAGACACTTAGCACAAAGAGTGCTCCAAAATTTTGTAAGCACAACAATTTCGGCCTCATCATATCCAGCCTGCATCAACTCTGATTGCCGGGATTTGGATAGCACCGGTGGCCAACTATTATGTTTGGGGGCATATCTCAGGGCTGATTTTAGGAAACATTGCGGCGCTGATGGATAATCAACATTAATGGGGAATTTGAAGTTGCCAATATTCAATGAATGCAGAAAAGGGCCTACCCGATCCTGGCCATTAATGGATTGCCTATCTTGCTGCTCCGAAAAGATAGGGACAGTGACCCTAGGATTGTGCTGATCCTATCGCAAAGGATGAACAGCCAAAGAACACGAAGCTTCATCGCCATTCTTGTTAGTGTAATCCATTGAAGCAAGCGGGACTAAACCAAATTTGCCAATCATAGTCATAGAAGAATGATCCAAGGCTGCACTTTTAGCCAGGAAGGAGGTGTTGACACATATAGCCAAGGGACTACGATCAGCAATTACATCAATGACTTCATCAGCATGCCACCTCGAATCAAAATGCTTCAAACCATTGAACCGTCCATTGAATAGATGAAAGTTGCAAATAAAATCTGGCCAAATACGGTCCTTAAGACCATGAATGTAATGACCAACTTTGTTCCCGGCCACAGAGAAACAAAACAAACATCATTGTTCCTAGAAACTGTGAACCCATGGGCGTGGCCACCAATGCAACATTGGAGGGCAATACCAACTGACTCCTCAGAGAGAGGAAAAGAAGCTGAAGAGAAAGAAACCACCAAGAAAAATTCCTTGGTCGAACGAGAGGGATAAAAGTGAATAGTTTCTCCAAAACAGCGACGCACCTCGTCGGCCACTGCAAGGCCAGGGTTGAAGTCCCAATGTAGGAGGCCTTCCATGGTAGATCCTAGCTAGTTCCATTGGGAGGGTGGAGGTGGGGTAGGGAGGAGAGGGACTTATTCTTGTTGTTCTAACTTTCTTCTTTCCCAATTGGCAGATTTGCTTTAGATCACGGAAGCTTGCGTTGATGGAGTCTACTCTTCTACTTGTCCTTCCTTTTTGTTTTGAATTTGTAGGAACAATGTTAAACTTGCTACCTATATATGTATGTATTGATGAGACTATTGTATATATGCTTCTTGGATATGGGCTTGTTGTTGGATATGTTTGATATGGACCTATATATGCATGTTGTTGGGTATGTATATGTGTTGGATGATCATATCCATATGGCAGGGATATGTGTATGCTTGTTGAAAGTATTTGCAAATGTATATATATATATCTGTGAAACTAATTTAATTTAAGAAAAACCAGGGGCAGTGCCGTCTTCTAGCATACATCAAAGAGGTTTGCCGTCTGCCAGCAGATAGCAAAGCTTCCACATGGCAGCTACCTGTGCAACCTAGGGCACACTGGTCTGGCCTATTTGATTGCTTTGTCGTCTGCTGGCAGATGGCAAAGATGCAAAGGTCTTTGCCGTTTGCCAGTGGACGGCATGGCAGGCCACGTGTCAGCTACCTGGTGGTACCTGGAGGCCAGCCTATTTGGTTGCTTTGTCGTCTACTAGCAGACATCAAAGAGGAAAAGATCTTTGTTGTCTTTGAGCAGATGGCAAATCACTTCGTTAACCCCTTAACGGACCTAACGCTAACCTCTGCTGTCCATGCCCTTTGTCGTCTGCCTGCAGACAACAAAGAGGCAAAGGTCTTTGTCGTCTGCCAGCAGACGACAACGTGCCCTTTGTCGTAGTTCCTTCAGCCGGATGTGGTGCCGTCTGCTGGATGACGGCAAAGGTCTTTGATGTCCGCCATTCATGCCTTTTCCGTCTGCCATGGCTGACGGCAAAGTGCCGGATTCCTGTAGTGTAAATACCAAAGATGACAATACCTAGATCTATTCGTGTTTTTATGCCTAGCTAAGGGCGTTAAACAATAGCGCTTGTTGGGAGGCAGCCCAATTTTATTTTTGTTCTTTACTTTTTGCTTGTGTTTTGCTTTGAATAATTCATCTAGCCTCTGGTAGATGTAGTTTTTTGTTTTTATTAGTGTTTGTGCCAAGTAAGACCTTTGGGATGGCTTACGGTGATAGTTATTTTGATCTTGCTGAAAAACGGGAACTTTTGCAGCCAGGAAAATAAGTTTCATAATTCACAAAATCGTGTTTTTGATCTGATTATTTTTGCACAATATTGGTACACAAATTTCCCAGGTTGTCGAAAGTTTTCAGAATTTTTGGAGTTACATAAGTATTCGAAGTTTCCAGATTGCTACAGCCTATTCTGTTTTTGACAGATTCTGTTCTCTATGTGTTGTTTGCTTATTTTGATAAATCTATGGATAGTATCCGGGGGGTATGAACCATGGAAAAGATGGAATACAGTAGATATTACACCAATATAAATAGATAATGAGTTCACAACAGTACCAAAAGTGGTGATTTATTTTCTTATACTAACAGAGCTTATGAGATTTTTTGTTGAGTGTGAAGTTTTCAAGTTTTGGGTAAGGATTTGATGGATGATGGAATAAGGAGTGGCATGAGCCTAAGATTGGGGATGCCCAAGGCACCCCAAGGTAACATTCAAGGACAACCAAGAGCCTAAGCTTGGGGATGCCCCAGAAGGCATCCCCTCTTTCGTCTTCGTCTATCGGTAACTTTACTTGAGGCTATATTTTTATTCACCATGTGATATGTGTTTTGCTTGGAGCGTCTTGTATGATTTGAGTCTTTGCTTTTTATTTTGCCACAATCATCCTTGCTATACACACCTTTTGAGAGGGACACGCATGAATCGTGATTTATTAGAATACTCTATGTACTTCACTTATATCTTTTGATATAGGCAATATTGCTCTAGTGCTTCACTTATATCTTTTTAGAGCACGGTGGTGGTTTTATTTTATGGAAATTGTTTAACTCTCATGCTTCACTTATATTATTTTGAGAGTCTTTTTAAATAGCATGGTAATTTGCTTTGGTTGTAAAATTAGTCCTAATATGATAGGCATCCAAGAGGGATATACTAAAAACTTTCGTATAAAGTGCATTGAAAATACTATGAGAAGTTTGATTCCTTATGATTGTTTGAGATATAAATATGGTGATATTAGAGTAATGCTAGTGAGTAATTATGAATTGGAGAAATACTTGTGTTGAGGTTTGTGATTCACGTAGCATGCACGTATTGTGAATCGTTATGTAACAAAGTTGGAGCATGAGGTATTTATTGATTGTCTTCCTTATGAGTGGCAGTCGGGGATGAGCGATGGCCTTTTCCTACCAATCTATCCCTCTAGGAGCATGCGCGTAGTACTTTGTTTCGAGGAATAATAGATTTTTGCAATAAGATGTGAGTTCTTTATGACTAATGTTGACCCCATGGATTATACACACTCTCACCCTTCCACCATTGCTAGACTCTCTAGTGCCGCACAACTTTCGCCGGTACCATACACCCACCATATACCTTCCTCAAAATAGCCACCATACCTACCTATTATGGCATTTCCATAGCCATTCCGAGATATATTGCCATGCAACTTTCCGCCGTTCTGTTTATTATGACATGCTTCATCATTTTCATATTGCTTTGCATGATCATGTAGTTGACATCGTATTTGTGGCAAAGCCACCTTTCATAATTCTTTCATACATGTCATTCTTGAGTCATTGCACATCCCGGTACACCGCTGGAGGCATTCATATAGAGTCATATTTTTTGTTCTAAGTACCGAGTTGTAATTCTTGAGTTGTAAGTAAATAGAAGTGTGATAATCATCATTATTAGAGCATTGTCCCATGTGAGGAAATAA
Organism: Triticum aestivum; assembly: GCF_018294505.1. Taxonomy (NCBI): domain Eukaryota; kingdom Viridiplantae; phylum Streptophyta; class Magnoliopsida; order Poales; family Poaceae; genus Triticum; species Triticum aestivum. Next base: position 588,493,044 of record NC_057804.1, on the reverse strand, counting down.
AAAAAAGGCCAAAGAAGCCAAACAAAAAAAAGAAAAAACTGATAGAAAAAGAGAGAAGGGGCAATGTTACTATCCTTTTTCCACACTTGTGCTTCAAAGTAGCACCATGATCTTCATGACAGAGAGTCTTGTCGTGGAAAGGTCACGACAGATGTCCTGGCAAAAGGACTTAGTCATGCAGCCATCGCCACTAGGTAGCTTAAAGGGGTTAAACCGGGACAAAGGACATGGGAGTTTATACTGGTTCCGCCCCTTGCGGTGAAGGTAAAGGCCTAATCCAGTTTGAGGTGGTATTGCTTATGTCTCAATTACCAGGGAGCGAATCTGCTTGACCTAGCTTCCGATCTCTTGTTTCTTATCCTGAACCGCCGTCGGGTCGTCCATTTATATATACAGGTTGATGCCCGGAGGCTCTCAGAGTCCCGGTCGGTTCATAGACAACGTGTCCGGCTTGGTGACTATCTGTTATTGCCTTACAATACAAGTCTTACATAAGGCGGTTTATTTCTATGGGCCTAAAGTTGCCCTTGGGCCTTGGGCCCTTATCTCGAACCGCCATCTTCAATATTGTCGTGGGCTTCATATGATGAATCGCTAACATTAGGCGCTAGATTGATTTGAACTGGTTCATGTCAATCTTCAACACTTTTAGAAAAAATCTTCCCTTCTTCATTTGTTCGGGAATTCATAACCCACCATGACGTCATCTTATGAATTTGGGATAACCCGCCATAACGTCACCTGTCATTTAATTCACACAACATCCAACATATCTCAATAGATCTTTACCTTAATAACCGTCTCGAGAATCGAGGCGCCTGGGCAGCTGGATAACCATGTTTTGGTCTCCTTGTTTTTCACGCCCACTTATTAGCCTTCTCCTTATAAATAGGCACGACCGGCCTCTTTCTCATTCTCCCCCTTTCCATCGTCTTCCTCCTCTCGCGACTCTCTGCCGCTCGAGCTCCACCGCCGCTGCGAAGCACCTCGTCCTCCTTGTCCTTGCCTGCTACATCAACCTGTGTCAGACCAGAGTACGCCGGCGCTCCACCGCAGTTGAATCTGCATTTGTAAGTGCTTCTCCTCCAACACCTTAGATTGCATTAGGGTTCGACTATTCTTCGTGTTCTTCGAAGTTCTTCCTTAGTGCCTGCACCGTGGCCCTCTTTGATCTGAAAATAGCACATAACTTTATGTGGTAGTAGTTTTGCCTCTGCATTCAATACCAGTGGATCCTTTTTCCTTGAAGAGAGATCCCATTAGAGCTTATGAACTCATCCGTACTGGTTTTTTAGGTCCTAATTTATTTCCTTTTTCTGAACTGCCGCCGATCCAAAATAATAGTTGCAATCTGTGAAACTGGTTTGCGTTGTACTTAGCCAAAAAAACTGCATCTTGATAGATCCACCTAGTCATGGCGGCTCATATCACCAGCTGTAGTTAAGTTCAATGCTCAACAGATTCTTGTTTTGATAGACATCAAATTGTTCATGGTGGCTTATATAACCTGTTGTAATTAGTCATATACCATTAGGCCCCTTTTTAAACCGCCATTCTGAATATGTGTTGTAACACTTTCCTCCCGGCTTAAACTTGAACCGGCAATTTTGTTCTTTTAGGCTTCCTTCTTCATAATGCCACCAAAAACAACCACTTCCTATAACTGGGTTCGCTCCATCGTCACGGAGAACACCCTTCAAGACTTTGTGAAAACCGGTTACTTGTCGGAGAAGTCTGTCATGTCTTACCATGCCCCCAAGCCGGAAGAAGAGAAACATCAGCCAAAGGAAGGCGAAGTCATTGTCTTCATTGATCATATGAATCGGGGCTTCTCACTGCCCGGCTCTAAATTCTTCCGGGATGTTCTGCACTTCTTCAACCTTCATCCACAAGACATCAGACCCAATTCCATGTCAAATATCTGTAATTTCCAAGTGTTCTGCGAAGTTTACCTTCAAGAGGATCCCACTATGGAGTTATTCAGAGAGTATTTTTATTTGAACCGTCAGAACGAGTACTCGAATGGACCTAGTTTGGAACTTGGTGGGATCTTGATCCAGCAATGAAGAGACGCAATTTTCCCTTATGCTCACGGTTTTAAATAGCGGACAGCGGGCTGGTAGTGGATTGGGGTCCGCATAGCGGAATGTGGATAGCGGGTGATACTGCGGGGCACTATGTCCGCGTAGCGGATTTGTAAAAGCACTAGGTTATTGGTTATATTTCTAGATCCTTAACAAAAAGTAATGATATTTAATTTGAGCAATAGCGGACGCTATTGCGCTAGCGCTATTGCGGACGCAATAGCGGATGCTATCTCCACTATTGGAAACTACGCTTATGCTCAACCACTGAGTCATCCAAAGTACTAGAACCAGCCATCGTTCTACTGCCAGAATACTTCTCAAGCTAGTGAGAACGGACTGCCCGGCTTTCATGCCCTGCACCTTGAATCAAACCATCCTCTCGCCGACAAGTTATCAGCTGCTGATCGCAAGAAACTCGCCCCTACCATCGCCAAGGTCAAGGCTCTGCTAGGAAACTGCTTAATTGGCATTGACTTGGTGTGATGCTGGGTTGCTTGGCGGATTATCCCCTTGAGCCGCCGCTCTGGCTTAATGTGAACCTACACCGGTAGCCACAGCTCTAAGGAGCTAACTGATGACGCCATCAATGAGATGACAAAATCTCATTTGAACGAGAGCTCGGCTGATTGCTGCAAAGTGGGCCTAAGCCCTTTCTACAAGTCTAACCCGACACCAGAAGTAAGCAGCCAAGCTAGCTATTTTGCTTCCATCTTTAGTACTTTGTCTTAATTCAACTTTGATGATTTTCACAGGCTGATGATGACTTCTGGAAGCAAGAAAATATGACCATGAGGCTGCAAAAAGGGCCAGAAAGGCCAAGAAAGCCGCTAGGAGAGCCGCCACAAAAAACAGTGGAAAGAAGCCAAGTGCTTCTGAATTGCTTCAACTGGAGGACACCTCTGAGTCGGAGGTAGCCCTTGATTCTCTTGGCTCTTTTTTCAACCATCTTATTGACAGAGACTATCATCAGGATGACACGGGAGGAAGCCAGGGAGTGGAAGAAGATGTGACTATCATTTCCTCCAACTCCGAGCCTTTGCCAAGACAAAAAATTTGAAGATTAACCTGGAAAGTAAGATTTTCACACCCCTTAGCTCATATGGACCCTCACTTTTTTTGAAGCAACAACAGCATGAGAGCTGGAGGCAGACTCGGACAAGCAAGGATGTTGAACTCTCCTCCGGCTTACCGAACACGCCGAGGAAGCGTAGAAATGAGGTCACAACCGACTTAAACTTTTCTTATCCTTTGGCGGGTCTCACTCGTCAACCGCTCAATTCTTCCCACTCAAATTACCAGGAAACATCTCATTCCTCTTCCGGCGACTCAATTCAATCAAATATGCCGGCTTTCAAGACTACTCCCGGGTAATAACAATTATTTATTCTCTCATTATGCTCTTTGATACTTATACTGACCTCTTATGACTTATGGAGAGGAAAAGCCAAGCCCACTAAGAAGGCAAAGGTGAATAAACCAGTCAAAGATCCGAAAGTTAGCACACCGGAGCAACAAACAGCAGCACGTGAAGCCTCTGTTCCTCCACCATCAGAACCGATTCTCAATGACCCGCCAGTAACTTCTGACCCAGCTATGGAGCAAACCAGTGACGATCCTTTGAACCCTGAAACTTCCAGTCCAGTGAAGACGGCTGACCATCATGATGATGATGTGGTGATCACCGACAACGGCTTTAGAGAGCCGGGGAGGCCTATTGTTTTAGCCAAGCATTCTGCCAAGGAAGAACACTTGGAGCAGCGCAAGGTGCGATTTGATGTCGCAAATTATGCTCAACTAAGCATTGGTGAAATATACTCGGGCTTTGTCAGTCAATTACATAGCAGCCGCGAGCTCGAAGTTGACATGGTGAAGCAGATGCACCACAAATTTGAGGTATGATCTCCTCCATTCTTTAAGTTATGCATATCCTGCCAGCCCCCAGGTCTACTACTTATGATGAATTTTTAATATGATGTAGACTTGATCACCATGAACATGAATAATAACCTGTGAAAGAATCTTTTTAAAATCTGGCTTTTAAGACTTCCGGTTTAAAATTGATATGTCTTGAATAGCGCTGAGCTCGTAGCCCCCAAGGGTCGGTTTAATCTGTATGAATGAGCCGGTCCTTTGTACTCTTGAAAGTAGTACATACATGTGTAGTTCTCGTGAGCCGGGTTTGGCTGTTGGTAGTATAAACATATCATAATAAAAAATGAGTAATATGCATTAGCCCCCAAGTGCCAAGTACTCTAGCTCGCAAAGTGCTTGGGACTTATTTACATAAGCCGCCACAAGAATAAATTTTTCGGCAGACGTTAGCGCCCAAGTGCTAAGTGTTGTTGCTTGCAAAAGGCTTGGGACTTAATATGTTGAACTAACCTTGAATAATTATTTTGATCCGGTGTATGAACAGACCACGACTGCTCAACTTTAATCAGAGTTGTCTGATTTGAAGACTCGTCTGGAGCTGCAAGAGACTGCGACCCAAAAGGCAAACGCGAAGTTCGAATTCAACGTGGGTGAGGCAGAAAAGCTGAAAACCGGCTTTGAAGCTGAAAAGAGCGCCTGGGCTAAAGAAAAACTTGCTTTGACACAACGAGCTGTGAAGGCGAAGGCGGCTCTCCAGGAAGCGACCACTGAACTCGCCGGCTTAAAACACCAGGTGTCTCAGATGGTTTCTGTTATCTCTGGTAAGTCGCCTTACGACCATCAAATTTGAACATCTTTCTTGATGATATGGTCTGCTCTTAACCCATCTGTGATTATTATGCAGGTCCTTGGAGCAGCAACCTCAACCAAAACATGCTTGTGAAGCTGAAGGCGGTTTACATGCTAGTGGAGCAGCTTTACACTGGTGCTCAGCGTGCCCTGGCCAGAGTGTCTCCAGCTAATGAAATCCCCACTCTCATGGTTGATGTGTTAAGGAAGCTTTCTGTTCTACCTGAGAGATTCAGTGAGATGAAGCGATCATGTGCAAGAGCCGGGGCTGTGACTGCTTTAAGCTGTGCCAAGGCATGGTTACCAGAACTAGACCCAGCTGACATCTCTACTGGGTATCCAAGCTTTAAGGAGGACGGCACTGTGTTTGACAAGAAAGACTTTGCCACTTGCGTGAAGGACATACGTCCTCTGGCCAGTCTGATTGCCAGCGAGACAGATCTCGCCAAGTATCAACCAGCTTATGATTTGCAAAGTCAGAAGATGCCAACTCTGTCTTACAAAGTGAAGGCCCTTATCCCCCCAATCCGTAAGCACACTTTTGCTCCTGAAGTTGACTCGTCCAAGCTTATTGATGATGAAGCTGAATTCCAAGCTTTGAGCGGCATTGACTGGTCATCACCAGCCTTCCAGGAGGTAGAACAGGACGAAGAATCGGAGAGGGATGACCCAGAAGCATCAGGCCATCAAGAAGATTGATCCGCTGGGCGGTTCATTTGTGTGACCTTCTGAAACACAATTATACCTTTGGACTTCGGGAGTCATGTAATAGGGTAGAAATAACTTTTGCTCTGTCGTGCCATCGTGCACGTTTCATGCTTGACACTGTTAAACCGTCACTTGATACTTACCCTTGTAGGTTTATGATTTTTGAGTGGTGTGGGAAGATTTCAATTTTATCCTCCACACAAGTAAATCTAAAGATCCCTTGGCGGTTTACCGCAGGGTGGGTCATAATATCTTGTATGCAACCATTGATGATTTAAAGCAGTTATGGATAAGGCTATTTGAACCTTAATTGAAACATAACAATGATATATACCTGAGATATAGAACTGCACTGCCGATACGTGTGCAGTAAGGGTGAGCACCTGAAGCTTTTTAGAAGCCAATATGTCCAAGTGCTGGATATCATCATATATGGGTGGCTTGTCGATTCTTTATTAAGCCGGGTAATAGAAACCACGGGTAAGCTTCAAATATGAGCTTGTGACAGTAAAGGTTGCATGGCTGGAATTACTTTAAATCAAAAGGGCAAGATAGCATCAAGAAGAACCAGAAAAATTTCAAAAAATCAAGCCAAATGTCAAAAAGCGAGGCTATGGTTCGAATATGACCAGGAAGCCGGACCAAAAGGGTTAATAGCTATGATTCGAATACGATCAGGAAGCCCCCTAATGGTTTTTGGCATTGCGCCGATCAAAGGGGTGCCGACAGCTATGATTCGAATACGATCAGTAAGCCCCCAAGTGACCAAAGTGTTTAACGGCTATGATTCGAATACGATCATGAGCCGGACCACGAGGGGTTAATAGCTGTGATTCAAATACGATCCAACCCCCAAGTGATCTAAGTGTTTACGACTATGGTTCGAATACGACCAGGAAGCCAGCCAAAAGGGGTTAATAGCATGATTCGAATATGATTAGCCCCCATTTGGTCTAGGTGTTTAACGGATATGATTCGAATACGATCATGAGCCGGACCAAGAGGGGTTAATAGTTGTGATTCGAATACGACCAAGCCCCCAAATGATCAAAATGTTTACGGCTATGGTTCGGATACGACCAGGAAGCCGGCCAAAAGGGGTTAATAGCATGATTCGAATACGATCATCCCCCATTTGGTCTGTTGAATTATGATGACGAAGACGCATGAGTGTTGAAGATGACACAACAGAGACCCTGCTTTATTATAATCATCATAATATATATATCATCAAAAATATGTACATCATAAGAGCCGGTGGCTCAAGTGTAGTAAGGCCGAAGATGAGCAATATTCCACGGCCGGCGGGTCTCCTCCTCTGACTTACGTGAGTCCTTGTGCTCTCGAATATCGATAAGGTAGTATGACCCGTTGTTCAAGTTCTTGCTGACCACAAAGGTTCCTTCCCAAGGTGGGGATAACTTATGCATATCACTCTGATCCTAGATGAGCCGGAGCACCAAATCACCTTCCTGAAAGGTTCTGGACTTAACCCGGCGGCTGTGGTAACATCGCAGGTCTTGTTGATAAATCGCCGAACAGGCTGCCGCAAGATCGTGTTTCTCATCTAACAGGTCAAGTGCCTCCTGACATGCTTGTTCATTATCAGCTTCAACGTAAGCCACCACGAGAGGAGAGTCATGACGGATGTCACTAGGGAGAACCGCCTCTGCTCCATAAACCATGAAGAAAGGTGTGTAACCCGTAGATCTGTTGGGGGTAGTATTTATACTCTATATCACACAAGGTAACTCCTCCACCCAACAATCTGGCGTCCATTGCAAAGGAACCATAAGCCAGGGCTTGATGCCTCTCAGAATTTCTTGATTAGCTCTTTCAGCTTGGCCATTGGACTGAGGGTGAGCTACTGACGAAACATCAAGTCGAATATGCTCACGTTGACAAAACACTTTCATAGCACCCTTGGACAGATTGGTGCCATTATCAGTTATGATGCTGTGGGGAAAGCCAAAGCAAAAAATCACCTTTTTAATGAATTGAACCACTGTTGCTGCATCACACTTATTGATCGGCTCTGCTTCAAGTCACCTTATGAACTTGTCAACCACCACCAAGAGGTGGGTCTTTTTATCCTTGTACCTTTTGAAAGGCCCAACCATATCAAGCCCCCAGACTGCAAACGAACAAGTAATTGGAATAATCCTCAATTCATGAGCCGGCACATGCGCTCGCCATGAAAATTTCTGACAACCATCACATTTACTGACCAAATCCTCTGCATCAGCATGAGCCGTCAGCCAATAAAATCCATGACAAAAAGCTTTGGCCACAAGGGACTTTGAACCAGCATGATGACCACAATCTCCTTCATGAATCTCACGAAGAATCTCACGGCCTTCCTCAGGAGAGACGCAACGCTGAAACGCCCCTGTGGCACTGCGATGGTCTAACTCGCCATTGGCAATTGTCATTGACTTAGACAGCCGGGTTATCTGCCTGGCCAAAGTTTCATCCTCAGGAAACTCTCCCCGGGTCATATAAGCCAAATATGGTACTGTCTAATCTGGGATAGCGTGAAGAGACGCCACCAATTGTGCCTCCGGGTCAGGAACATCCAGATCTTCCTCTGTAGGTAACTTGAAAGAATGGTTATGCAGAATATCCAAGAAAGTGTTGGGTGGCCAAGAAAGTGTTGGGTGGCACCAGCTTACGCTGAGATCCCAACCGGCTTAAAGAATCAGCCGCCTCATTTTTCCTGCAATCGATGTGTTCCACTTGATAACCCTTGAAGCAACCAGCAATAGCATCAACTTCACGGTGATAAGCCGCCATGAGTGGATCCTTAGAATACCATGTGCCAGAGACTTGTTGACCACCAAATCCGAGTCGCCGAAACATCTCACCCGGCTTAAGTTCATCTCCTTAGCCATCCGAAGACCATGGAGCAATGCTTCGTACTCAGCTACATTGTTAGTACAGGGAAACATCAACCTCAGAACGTAACAAAACTTGTCACCTCGAGGGGAAGCCAAGACAACTCTAGCCCCCGAGCCCTCCAATTGCCTGGACCCATCAAAGTGAATAGTCCAATATTTATTATCTGGCTTCTCTTCAGGCATCTGTAGCTCTGTCCAGTCGTTGATGAAATCCACCAGTGCTTGAGACTTGATGGCCGTGCGAGGCAGATATTTTAAACCACGAGGCCCAAGTTCAATGGCCCACTTGGCGACTCGTCGTGTGGCTTCTCTATTTTGAATAATATCTCCCAAAGGAGCAAAACTGACCACAGTGATGGGATGACCCAGAAAATACTGCTTAAGCTTCCAGCTAGCCATGAACACCCCATAAATGAGCTTCTGCCAATGTGGATATCTCTGCTTGGACTCAATAAGTACTTCACTAATACAATAAACCGGCCGTTGAACCGGATACTCCTTGCCAGCCTCCTTCCGTTCCACCACAATGGCTACACTGACGGCACGGGTGTTTGCAGCCACATATAACAATAACGGCTCCTTATCAATGGGAGCAGCAAGGACTGGCGGCTCGGCTAGCTGTCTCTTCAAGTCTTCAAACGCATCGTTAGCAGCATCAATCCTGACAAAATTATTTGTTTTCTTCATCATCTGATACAGCGGTATAGCCTTCTCACCCAACCAGCTTATGAACCGGCTTAAGGCAGCAATACGACCTGCCAGACGCTAAACATCATTGATACACACCGGCTTCGCCGGGGAGGTGATGGCCTTGATCTTCTCCGGGTTAGCCTCAATGCCTCTGTTAGAAACTGAAAAACCCAAAAGCTTGCCTGCTGGCACACCAAACACGCACTTGGACGGGTTAAGAATCATCTTGTAGACCCGGAGATTATCGAAGGTTTCATTCAAATCATCTATCAAAGTTTCCTTCTCTCTGCATTTCACCACAATGTCGTCCACATAAGCATGAATATTGCACCCAATCTGACTGTGAAGACAATTCTGCACACTTCGCTGATAAGTCACCTGGGCACTCTTGAGCCCAAAAGGCATAGAAACATAGCAGAAGGCTCCAAAAGGAGTAATGAAAGATGTTTTCTCCTGGTCCTTAATGGCCATCTTGATCCAATGATAACCAGAATAAGCATCCAAAAAACTCAAACGCTCACAACCCGCCGTAACATCAATGATTTGATCAATACGAGGGAGAGCAAAAGGATCAGCCGGACAAGCCTTGTTTAAGTCCGTGTAATCCACACACATGCGCCAAGTGCCATTCTTCTTAAGTACTAGCACCGGGTTAGCCAACCACTCTGGATGAAAAACTTCAACAATGAACCCAGCCGCCATAAGCCGGGCCACTTCTTCACCAATGGCCTTACGCCTCTCTTTGTTGAAACATCGAAGGAATTGCTTGACCGGCTTAAACTTTGGATCAATATTGAGAGTGTGCTCATCGAGTTCCCTCGGTGCACCCGGCATGTCAGAAGGTTTCCATGCAAAGATGTCCCGGTTCTCACAGATGAACTCGATGAGCGTGCTTTCCTATTTTGGATCCAAATTAGCACTGATACTAAACTTCTTAGATTAGTCACCGGGAACAAAATCAACCAGCTTGGTGTCATCGGCCGACTTAAACTTCAGCACCGGATCATGCTCTATAGTTGGCTTTTTCAAAGATGACATATCTGCCAGGTCAACATTGTCCTTGTAGAACTTTAATTCCTCTGTTGCACAGACGGACTCAGCATAAGAAGCATCACCTTCTTCACATTCCAGGGCTATCTTCTGACTCCCATGCACTGTGATGGTCCCTTTATAACCCGACATCTCGAGCTGTAAATAAACATAACACGGGTGTGCCATGAACTTGGCATAATCCAGCCATCCAAACAGAGCGTGGTATGGGCTCCTGATTTTGACCACTTCAAAGGTTAACTTCTCAGCCCTGGAATCATGCTCATCTCCAAAGGCCACCTCCAGCTCAATCTTGCCCACCGGGTAGGCCGACTTACCAGGCACCACTCCATGGAAAACAGTGTTGGATGTTTTAAGATCCTTATCAGTTATCCCCATGCGACGGAAGGTCTCATAATAAAGGATGTTGATGCTACTACCTCCATCCATGAGTACCATAGTGAATTTGTATCCACCAACTTGAGGCGCCACCACCAAAGCTAAGTGACCTGGGTTATCAACCCGGGGAGGGTGATCCGCTCTACTCCACATAATGGGCTGCTTAGACCATCGCAAATAATGATGAACTGCCGGCTCAATGGTGTTCACGGCCCACTTGTGGAGCTTCTGGTCCCGCTTGCGTAAACTTGTGGTGAAGACATGGTACTGCCCACTATTCAGCTGCTTCGGGTTACTCTGATACCCGGATTGCTGCTGCTGACCCCCTTGGCCAGATTGCTGATTGTAACCACCCTGGTTACCTTGATTAAAACCGCCCTGGTTACTTTGGTGGCCATGAAAGCCGGAATTAGAACCGCCACCTCCCTAACCTGGGCCATGAGAACCGCCTCCGCCTGAGCCGCCGCCCGGCCCATGATTGCTGTGAAATGAGTCCAAATTTTTGAAAGCCCTCATGATGGAACCATCCTTCCAGAGGTGGGTAGCTGGTTTATCCAGCGTGCCATGCTTTGGACATGACTCGTTAAGAAATTGCTCAAGAGTAGGACTTGGTCCACTGTTCTGAGGAGGCGGCCTCCCCTTACAACACTGATTATTGCCATGTGCATTGGTGTTAGCCACAAACTCCGAGCTACCATCAGCCTTGCATTTGTTATTGCCCCCCAGAGTTGCCGGGTTATGTTGTTGCCTTTGGCGTTTCCATTCTTCTTTACCTTCCCTGTCCTCTCATTGTCAGACTCGGGGTCCTTGGTACCATCAGAATCGGCATATTTGATTAGAGCCGCCATCAACTGCCCCATATCATTACAATCACGCTTGAGCCGCCCCAGCTTCTGTTTACGAGGCAAAAAATGGCATTTTTTCTCCAACATTAAGACCGCACAGCCGGCGTTCATGTTATCAGATGAATGTATGATAGCTTTGACCCAGCGCACCCAATGGGTCGTTGACTCACCCTCCTCTTGGGCGCAAGTCGCCAAGTCCACGATCGACATGGGCTGCTTGCATGTGTCCTTAAAGTTCTGAATCAACTGGGCCTTTAACTCAGCCCATGACCCGATGGAATTAGCCGGCAGCCCCTTTAACCAAGTACGGGTCGTTCCATCGAGCATCATGGTGAAGTACTTAGCACACGCAACATCACTGACTTCCGATAACTCCATAGCCATCTAATAACTTTCAATCCACACCTCAGGAGGTAAATCGGCTGTGTAATTAGGCACCTTTCGAGGTCCTTTGAAATCCTTGGGCAGACGCTCATTACACAGAGCCGGCACCAAATAGGCAACACATGTAGATCTAGAGGTCACGCCTGCCTCAACCGAAGTCGTTGGATAAACCAGAAGGGGCTGGTGAGCCACCTGCTGAGCCCCCTACTGAGCCGCCTGCTTGGCTTCTTGAGGCACTCTGTCCTGATCAACCAAGTTAAAAGCTCCATCACGCGCCAGGTCATGCCCACGCGGCTGGACATGGTGCTGGGCGTTGCTTGAAACAGCTGGTGAGTCCATGTGCCGGCTATAACTCCGACTTGGGCGAGGGGTTGAGCGAATCATGTCTCGACTGTAAGAGTATGCCTCCTGCTGCACCGATGCTATTTTAAGAAGTTCTCTGATCCTTCGTGTTTCAACCGCCGTCGGAGAGTCGCCGTCCACTGGGAGAGCCCCCAATCGTGTTGCCGTAGCGATCATGTTTTCCAAAGGATTAGAATAATGACCCGGTGGTGTTGGTACGTGCTGAGGTGCAGTGGTATTCAGACGAGGGGGTTCCGTCACGTGTGGTTGAACCGGCATCCCAGCCCCGGGCGCCGCAACCCGGTTTATCTCTGGCGGGTTATTGGTCCCCGCACCAGGCATGCGGAAAAGATTTCCTGCCTCGTAAACCGGAGGTAGATGGGTCTGGTGCCTCCTCCTCATGACTTCATTTGAAGCATTGTGATCCATCATAAGCTGGAAAGCGCTCTTGCCACTCTTTATTCCATAGTCCATCAAATCTTTACCCAAAACTTGAAAACTTCACAACACAAAACTCAACAGAAAACTCGTAAGCTCCGTTAGTATAAGAAAATAAAAGCACCACTAAGGTACTGTAATGAACTCATTCTAAACTCATATTGGTGTAATATCTACCGTATTCTAACTTCTCTATGGTTCATACACTCCGATACTGCTCATAGATTCATCCAAATAAGTAAAACAACACATAGAGAACAGAATCTATCAAAAATAGAACAGTCTGTAGTAATCTGTATCAAACGTATACTTATGGAACTCCAAAAATCCTACCAAATTAGGAAGTCCTAAGCAATTCGTGAATCAATCCATAGCAAAAAGAATCAGATCAACAGTATGTTTCTGTGAATTAAAAAAACTAATTTACTGGGTGCAAAAGTTTCTGATTTTCAGCAGGATCAACACAACTATCACCGTAAGCTATCCTAAAGGTCTTACTTGGCACTTTATTGAAACAACAGCTATAAAACATGATTACTACAGTAGCATAATAATGTGGACACACAAAAACAGTAAGGATAAATATTGGGTTGTCTCTCAACAAGCACTTTTCTTTAATGCCTTTCTAGCTAGGCATGATGATGACAATGATGCTCACATAAAACATAAGAATTGAAACATAACGGGAGCATCATGAAGCATACGACTAGCACATTTAAGTCTAACCCACTTCCTATGCATAGGTATTTTGTGAGTAACCAACTTATGGGAACAATAATCAACTAGCATAGGAAGGCAGAACAAGCATAACTTCAAGATTTTCAACACATAGAGAGGAAACTTGATACTATTGCAATTCCAACAAGCATATGTTCCTCTCTAATAATAATTTTCAGTAGCATCATGAATGAATTCAACAATATAACCATCACAAAATCATTCTTTTCATGATCTACAAGCATAGAAAATTTACTACTCTCCACATAAGCAAATTTCTTCTCATGAATAGTAGTGGGAGCAAACTCAACAAAATAATTATCATGTGGGGCATAATCCAATTGAAAACTAAAATCATGATGACAAGTTTCATGGTTATAATTATTCTTAATAGCGTACAATTCATCACAATAATCATCATAGATAGCAACTTTGTTCTCATAATCAATTGGAACCTCTTCCGAAATAGTGGATTCATCACTAAATAAAGTCATGACCTCTCCAAATCCACTTTCATAACTATCACAATAATATTCAACATCCTCCAAAATAGTGGGATCATTACTTCCTAAAGTTGACACTCTTCCAACCCACTTTCATCAATATAATCATCATAAATAGGAGGCATGCTTTCATCATAATAAATATTCTCATCAAAACTTGCGGTACTAAACATATCATCTTCATCAAACATAGCATCCCCAAGCTTGTGGCTTTGCATATCATTAGCATCATGGGTATTCAAAGAATTCATATTAACAACATTGCAATCATGCTCATCATTGACATATTTCATGCCAAGCATTCTATGTAATTCTTCTTCTAGTACTTGAGCATATTTCATCATACTCACGAAAGATATTAAAAAGATGAAGCGTATGAGACAAATTTAACTCCATTTTTTGTAGTTTTCTTTTATAAACTAAACTAGTGATAAAACAAGAAACAAAAAGATTCGATTGCAAGATCTAAAGATATACCTTCAAGCACTCACCTCCCCGGCAACGGCGCCATAAAAGAGCTTGATCTCTACTACACAACCTTCTTCTTGTAGACGTTGTTGGGCCTCCAAGTGCAGAGGTTTGTAGGACAGTAGCAAATTTCCCTCAAGTGGATGACCTAAGGTTTATCAATCCGTGGGAGGCGTAGGATGAAGATGGTCTCTCTCAAGCAACCCTGCAACCAAATAACAAAGAGTCTCTTGTGTCCCCAACACACCCAATACAATGGTAAATTGTATAGGTGCACTAGTTTGGCAAAGAGATGGTGATACAAGTGCAATACGGATAGTAGATATAGGTTTTTGTAATCTAAAAATATAAAAACAGCAAGGTAACTAATGATAAAAGTGAGCGTAAACGGTATTGCAATGGTAGGAAACATGGCATAGGGTTCATACTTTCACTAGTGCAAGTTCTCTCAACAATAATAACATAATCGGATCATATAACTATCCCTCAACATGCAACAAAGAGTCACTCCAAATCCACTAATAGCGGAGAACAAATGAAGAGATTATGGTAGGGTACGAAACCACCTCAAAGTTATCCTTTCTGCTCGATCTATTCAAGAGTCCGTAGTAGAGTTCATACTAGAATAACACCTTAAGACACAAATCAACCAAAACCCTAATGTCACCTAGATACTCCATTATAACCTCAAGTATCCGTGGGCATGATTATACGATATGCATCACACAACCTCAGTTACATCTATTCAACCAACACAAAGTAGTTCAAAGAGTGCCCCAAAGTTTCTACCAGAGAGTCAAGACGAAAACATGTGCCAACCCCTATGCATAGGTTCATGGGCAGAACCCGCAAGTTGATCACCAAAACATACATCAAGTGGATCACGTGAATATCCAATTGTCACAACAGATAAGCACGGAAAGACATACATCAACTGTTCTCAAATCCTTAAAGACTCAATCCGATAAGATAACTTCAAGAGGAAAACTCAATTCATCACAAAAGAATAGAGGGGGAGAAACATCATAAGATCCAACAATAATAGCAAAGCTCGCGATACATCAAGATCGTGCCATAGAGAGAACAAGAGAGAGAGAGAGAGAGATCAAACACATAGCTACTGGTACATACCCTCAGCCCCAAGGGTGAACTACTCCCTCCTCATCATGGACAGCACCGGGATGATGAAGATAGCCACCGGTGAGGGAATCCCCCTCCGGCAGGGTGCCGGAACGGGCTCCCGAAAGGTTTTTGGTGGCCACAGAGGCTTGCGGCGGCGGAACTCCCGATCTATCTTGTCCTTCGATAGTTTTAGGGTATATGGGAATATATAGGTGAAAGAAGTCAGTTGGGGGAGCCTTGAGGGGCCCACAAGGGTGGAGGGCGTGCCCAGGGGGTGGGCGCGCCCCCCTATCTCGTGGCTTCCTCGAAGCTTCCCTGGCTTGTACTCCAAGCTCCCTGGATTGCTTCCGTTCCAAAAATAACGCTCCTAAAGGTTTTATTCCGTTTGCACTCCGTTTGATATTCCTTTTCTTCGAAACACTGAAATAGGCAATAAAACAGCAATATGGGATGGGCCTCTGGTTAATAGGTTAGTCCCAAAAGTAATATAAAAGTGTATAATAAAGCCCGTAATCATTCAAAATAGATAGGATAATAGCATGAATGCTTCATAAATTATAGATACGATGGAGACGTATCAGCATCCCCAAGCTTAATTCCTGCTCGTCCTCGAGTAGGTAAATGATAAAAGAAATAATTTATGAAGTGTGAATGCTCGAAGGTGCACAAGTTTGATCAATGATAATTTCAAACACCTTTTCTAGCATGATTATATGTCATAACAGTAGTTCATCTCATAAAACTTCTCACGATCAAGTAACAAGCTATTCACATGTTAAAGCATAGACCATAAACTTTCTTGAAAACTAGCAAACTTCATTCTCAGTCATCAAACAATTGCAATTCATCTTATTTTAAGGAAGGATCTATGTCAGAGCTTTGATTTAGCAAACTCCACATACTCAACTATCACATAGTCTTCTACAATTGCTAACACTCACGCAATACTTATGGTTATGGAGTTTTAATCGGACACTAAGAAAGATAGGGGCTTATAGTGTTGCCTCCCAACGTATTCACCTTTGGGTGATGTCAACAATAATAGTTCATGCTAACTTACATACAATTGGATATATATATATCAGGATCTTTCCAACACGAGGTGCTTGCCAAAGGATAAAATGAAAAAGGGAAAGGTGAAGATCAACTTGACTCTTGCATAAAGTAAAAGACATAAAGTAAAAGATAGGCCCTTCGCAGAGGGAAGCAGAGGTTGTCATGCGCATTTATGGTTGGATGCACAAAATCTTAATGCAAAAGAACGTCACTTTATATTGCCACTTGTATATGGACCTTTATTATGCAGTCCATCGCTTTTATTGCTTCCATAACAAGATTGTATAAAGCTTATTTTCTTCACACTAATAGATCATACATATTTAGAGAGCAATTTTTATTGCTTGCACTGATGACAACTTACTTGAAGGATCTTACTCAATCCATAGGTAGGTATGGTGGACTCTCAAGGCAAAACTGGGTTTAAGGATATTTGGAAGCACAAGTAGTATCTCTACTTGGTGCAAGGAATTTGGCTAGCAAGAGGGGGAAAGGCAAGCTCAACATGTTTGAATGATCCATGACAATATACTTTAACTGAGATGTGAGAAAACATAACCCATTACGTTGTCTTCCTTTTCCAACATCAACTCTTTAGCATGTCAAACTTAATGAGTGCTCACAATAATACAAGATGCCCAAGATAGTATATTTATATGTGAAATCTCTCTTCCTTCAATATTCTTTCATGAATTGTTCAAATGACCAATACAATGCTTTCTAACCTTCAATAAATTTACAACCTCTACTTTTTAGATGTGAAGTCATTACTCCCCATGGGATAAGCAAATGAGACATATATAATTTCATATTTATGACAATCAACTCATTCAACAATTTACTCATAGGATATAAGTGAAGCACACGAGTAAATGAAAAACTACTCCAAAAAGATATAAGTGAAGATCACTGAGTAGCTAAATAATTATGTAACTATGTGAAGACTCTCTCTCATTAAAGAATTTCAGATCTTGGTATTGTATTCAAACAGCAAGCAAAACAAAATAAAATGACATTACAAGGATAGCACAACTCATGTGAATAAGCAAAAACTTAGGATCAACCGATACTAACCAATAGTTGTTGAAGAAGAAAGGTGGGATGCCTCACGGGGCATCCCAAGCTTAGATGCTTGAGATTTCTTGAAATATTATCTTGTGGTGCCTTGGGCATCCCCAAGCTTGAACTTTTGTGTCTCCTTAATTCCTCGCATATCATGGTTTCTCTTTTTATCAAAAAGCTTCATCCACACCAAACTCAACAAGAACTCGTGAGATAGGTTAGTATAAACCAATGCAAAACCTTATCATTTCCTACTATAACAAATCACTAAAATTATTATTCAACATTGAATAGTAAATGGCTCTGCATATTTAATACTCCTATCCTCAAATAGAATCATTAAACAAGCAAATATATGCAAACATAACCGCAATCTGCCAAAACAGTATAGTCTGTAAAGAATGCAAGATTAATCATACTTACCTAACTCCAAATATTATGAGAAAAATTCCCAGTGTAGTAAATTTGTCAGAGCTTATTATGCAAAATGTTTCAACAAGTTATCACTTTCTTTCTTTTCTAGGGAATTTTTGCAACAGCGGTAAACTTTCTGTTTTCAAACAGCAACATGTATACTAGCAAAATAAGCATGGTAAAGGCTATCCTTGACATTTTTATTGAAAATATAGATGCAAAACATTATTCTCAAATAAAATCAAGCAAATACTAACAAAAGAAAATGACGCTCCAAGCAAAACACATATCATGTGGTGAACAAAAATATAGCTCCAAGTAAAGTTACCAATGAATGAAGAAGAAAGAGGGGATGCCTTCCGGGGCATCCCCAAGATTAGGCTCTTGGTCGTCCTTGAATATTACATTGGGGTGCCTTGGGCATCCCGCTCTTGCCACTTTTTATTCCATATTCCATCGAATCTTTGCCCTAAACTTGAGAGCTTCACAACACAAAACTCAATAGAAAACTCGTAAGCTCCGTTAGTATAAGAAAATAAAACCACCACTTAGGTACTGTAATGAACTCATTCTAAAATCATATTGGTGTAACATCTACTGTATTCTAACTTCTCTATGGTTCATACACTCCGATACTACTCATAGATTCATCAAAATAAGTAAACGACACATAGAGAACAGAATTTGTCAAAAACAGAACAGTCTGTAGTAATCTGTATCAAACGTATACTTATGGAACTCCAAAAATCCTACAAAATTAGGAAGTCCTAATAAATTCGTGAATTAATACACAGCAAAAAGAATCAGATCAAGAGGATGTTTCTGTGAATTAACAGAACTAATTTACTGAGTGCAAAGATTTCTGATTTTCAGCAGGATCAACACAACTATCATCGTAAGCTATCCTAAAGGTCTTACTTGGCACTTTATTGGAACAAAAGCTATAAGACATGATTACTACAGTAGCATAATCATGTTGACACACAAAAACAGTAAGGATAAATATTGGGTTGTCTCCCAACAAGCGCTTTTCTTTAATGCCTTTCTAGCTAGGCATGATGATGACAATGATGCTCACATAAAAGATAAGAACTAAAACATAACGGGAGCATCATGAAGCATATGACTAGCACATTTAAGTCTAACCCACTTCCTATGCTTAGGGATTTTGTGAGCAAACAACTTATGGGAACAATAATCAACTAGCATAGGAAGGCAGAACAAGCATAACTTCAAGATTTTCAATACATAGAGAGGAAACATGATACTATTCCAATTCCTACAAGCATATGTTCCTGTCTAATAATAATTTTCAGTAGCATCATGAATGAATTCAACAATATAACCATCACATAAAGCATTCTTTTCATGATCTACAAGCATATAAAATTTACTACTCTCCACATAAGCAAATTTCTTCTCATGAATAGTAGTTGGAGCAAAGTCAACAAAATAATTATCATGTGAGGCATAATCCAATTGAAAACTAAATCATGATGACAATTTCATGGTTATCATTATTCTTAATAGCATACACGTCATCACAATAATCATCATAGATAGCAACATTGTTCTCATAATCAATTGGAATCTCTTCCTAAATAGTGGATTCATCACTAAAAAAACTCATGACCTCTCCAAATCCACTTTCATAACTATCACAATAATATTAAACATCCTCCAAAATAGTGGGATCATTACTTCCTAAAGTTGACACTCTTCCAAACCCACTTTTATCAATATAATCATCATAAATAGGAGGCATGCTTTTATCATAATAAATATTCTCATCAAAACTTGGGGTACTAAACATATCATCTTCATCAAACATAGCATGCCCAAGCTTGTGGCTTTGCATATCATTAGCATCATGGGTATTCAAAGAATTCATACTAACAACATTGCAATCATGCTCATCATTGACATATTTCATGCCAAGCATTCTATGTAATTCTTCTTCAAGTACTTGAGCACATTTCATCATACTCACGAAAGATATTAAAAATATGAAGCGTATGAGACAAACTTAACTCCATTTTTTTGTAGTTTTATTTTATAAACTAAACTAGTGATAAAACAAGAAATGAAAAGATTCGATTGCAAGATCTAAAGATATACCTTCAAGCACTTACCTCCCCGACAACGGCGCCAGAAAAGAGCTTGATGTCTACTACACAACCGTCTTCTTGTAGACGTTGTTGGGCCTCCAAGTGCAGAGGTTTGTAGGACAGTAGAAAATTTCCCTCAAGTGGATGACCTAAGGTTTATCAATCCGTGGGAGGCGTAGGATGAAGATGGTCTCTCTCAAGCAACCCTGCAACCAAATAACAAAGAGTCTCTTGTGTCCCCAACACACCCAATACAATGGTAAATTGTATAGGTGCACTAGTTCGGCAAAGAGATGGTGATACAAGTGGAATATGGATAGTAGATATAGGTTTTTGTAATCTGAAAATATAAAAACAGCAAGGTAACTAATGATAAAAGTGAGCGTAAACAGTATTGCAATGGTAGGAAACAAGACCTAGGGTTCATACTTTCACTAGTGCAGGTTCTCAAACAATAATAACATAATTGGATCATATAATTATCCCTCAACATGCAACAAAGAGTCACTCCAAAGCCACTAATAGCGGAGAACAAACAAAGAGATTATAGTAGGGTACAAAACCACCTCAAAGTTATCCTTTCTGCTCGATCTATTCAAGAGTCCGTAGTAAAATAACATGAAGCTATTCTTTCCGTTCAATCTATCATAGAGTTCATACTAGAATAACACCTTAAGACACAAATCAACCAAAACCCTAATGTCACCTAGATACTCCATTGTCACCTCAAGTATCCGTGGGCATGATTATACGATATGCATCACACAATCTCAGATTCATCTATTCAACCAACACAAAGTACTTCAAAGAGTGCCCCAAAATTTCTACCGGAGAGTCAAGACGAAAACGTGTGCCAACCCCTATGCATAGGTTCATGGGTGGAACCCGCAAGTTGATCACCAAAACATACATCAAGTGGATCACGTGAATATCCCATTGTCACCACAGATAAGCACGGCAAGACATACATCAAGTGTTCTCAAATCCTTAAAGACTCAATCCGATAAGATAACTTCAAGAGGAAAACTCAATTCATCACAAGAGAATAGAGGGGAAGAAACATCATAAGATCCAACTATAATAGCAAAGCTCGCGATACATCAAGATCGTGCCATAAAGAGAACACGAGAGAGAGAGAGAGAGAGATCAAACACATAGCTACCGGTACATACCCTCAGCCCCGAGGGTGAACTACTCCCTCCTCGTCATGGAGAGCGCCGGGATGATAAAGATAGCCACCGGTGAGGGATTCCCCCTCCGGCAGGGTGCCAAAACGGGCTCCCGAGAGGTTTTTGGTGGCTACAGAGGCTTGGGGCGGCGGCACTCCCGATCTATCTTGTCCTTCGATGGTTTTAGGGTATATGGGAATATATAGGCGAAAGAAGTCGGTAGGGGGAGCCTCGAGGGGCCCACGAGGGTGGAGAGCACGCCTAGGGGGGTGGGCGCACCCCCCTACATTGTGGCTTCCTCGAAGCTTCCCTGGCTTGTACTCCAAGCTCCCTGGATTGCTTCCGTTCCAAAAATAACGCTCCTGAAGGTTTTATTCCGTTTGGACTCCGTTTGATATTCCTTTTCTTCCAAACACTGAAATAGGCAATAAAACAGCAATATGGGCTGGGCCTCCGGTTAATAGGTTTGTCCCAAAAGTAATATGGAAGTGTATAATAAAGCCTGTAATCATTCAAAATAGATGGGATAATAGCATGAATGCTTCATAAATTATAGATATGTTGGAGACGTATCAGCATCCCCAAGCTTAATTCCTGCTCTCCCTCGAGTAGGTAAATGATAAAAGAAAGAATTTATGAAGTGTGAATGCTCGAAGGTGCACAAGTTTGATCAATGATTATTTCAAACACCTTTTCTAGCATGATTATATGTCATAACAGTAGTTCATCTCATAAAACTTCTCACGATCAAGTAACAATCTATTCACATGTTAAAGCATAGACCATAAACTTTCTTGAAAACTAGCAAACTTCATTCTCAGTCATCAAACAATTGCAATTCATCTTATTTTCAGGAAGGGTTTATGTCAGAGATTTGATTTAGCAAACTCCACATACTCAACTATCATATAGTCTTCTACAATTGCTAACACTCACGCAATACTTATGGTTATGGAGTTTTAATCGGACACTAAGAAAGATAGGGGCTTATAGTGTTGCCTCCCAACGTATTCACCTTTGGGTGATGTCAACAATAATAGTTCATGCTAACTTACATACAATTGGATATATATATCAGTATCTTTCCAACACGAGGTGCTTGCCAAAGGATAAAATGAAAAAACACTACTAGGGAAAATCCTATACACAGAAATTTAGCAACAGCGCGGGTCAAAAAATAGCGCTAGTGCTAGATAGCTGTAGCGATTGAGGAAAAACCGCGCTACAGATACACACTTAGCAGCAACGTGTGTAGTGCCAAAAGCACTACTACTAATATTCCCGTTGGTAGAATGATAGGATACGCATAGCAGTAGCGGGCTTGGAAGAAGCATGCTACCGCTAGGGTATAAGTAGTAGCGCGTTTCCTACGAAGAGCGCTACTACTAACAGAAATAAAATAAGATGAAAAACAAATAGAAAAGTAAATGAAAATGAAAGAAATAGAAAAAGGAGAAAGGAAAAAATAAAATGTAAAGCATAATAATTGAAAAGGCGAAAAAATGGAGGAAGGCATAACAGTAGCGTGTGTTTGTAAGAGGCGCTATAGCTAACATAGCTGCAGCGCGTGTCCTAGACCCCCGCTGTAGAACAGAAAAGAAAAGAAAAAATGGAAGAAAATTACATAGCTATAACAGCAGCTCGTTTTGTAAAAACCGTTGTAGCTATCTTAGCTATAGCGCGTTTTGCGAAACGTGCTACCACTAAATTTGACTTAACCAAAAAACTGTTTTCCCCCGGCCACCACTTCTCCCCCAAATCCCTCGACCCACCCCACCGCCGTCTCCCTGATTCGCCGTCGCCCCACTTCACCGTCGTCTCCTGCCGACGTCGACGCCACCAGAGTTGTGCACCGTCGACGCCACCGGAGCCGCCCCCAACGTCACGGAGCCGCGCGGCCTCATCAACGCCACCTGAGCCGCCGTCGACGCCACCGGATCCTCCCTCACCACAACTGCCTCCCTCGCCGTCACCGGAGACGCCCCTGCCTCCCTCGCTAGCACTGCCTCCCTCGCCACCACCGGAGCCATCCTCTGTAAGCCCCCACCCCTCCTCTCTCTCTCATGCATAGGTTAGCTAGTTTAATTAGCTTAATTATCTAGGTTAGGGCAAAATTTTAGTTAGGGCTTTGACAGAGAAGTAGTTAGGTTAACTAGTTTAATTAGGTTAATTATCTAGGTTAGTGCAAAAATTAGTTAGGGCTTTGACAGAGAACTAGTCAGGTTAACTAGTTTAATTAGGTTAATTATCTAGGTTAATTAGTGCAAAAATTTATTTAGGGCTTTGACAGAGAACTAGCTGCGTTAACTAGTTTAATTAGGTTAATTATGTAGGTAAACTAGATTAACTAACTAGGTTAAATAGGTAGGTTAATTAGGTTCATTGGATTAACAAGCTAGGTTAAGTAGGTTGGCTAGGTTAGAGGAAAATGTTATTTTAGAGCATTAGGTCAGAAGGGTTAGAGAAATGGAGTTCCTTTGCAATTTAATTAGGTTATGTCCTAGGCAGAGAAGGGTTAGAGATAATAATGTGTGTTTGTGTGAGAGAGAGGAATAGCTAGATCAACATAATTTGGGTTTTGTCCTAGGCAGAGAAGTGTCTAGTGAAGTAAAAGAACTTAGGCAAATTTTATTTTAAAGATGATCCCTTCCTAGACTTTTATTGTTGATTATATCTTTTCATTGAAGTGGTCATGTTATATCTTTTCATTGAAGTGGTTCGATTGTGCCCAACTGGCTTTGTTGTTTCTAGGGAATGATGCTGAGTGGCCTATGTTTTGCCGGAATGTTGATTCATTTCTGTTCCAGCAAATTTCAGGTTCTCCATTTGTCCACTTTTTAGCAATGGTCATGCCGAAATTTTCCGTGAATTTCGGCATGACTTGTGCTACAAACTAGGACATATCGAGTGCCCGGGATCTGCCGCACCAGGAAGGAGTCAACATTCCTGCAAAACAATAGGCCTTTTTTATGTCATTATTCATTTTATTAGGTCTAGAATTAATTGACTAGATTTAATCATAGGAAACATGGCTAGCAACAATGAAGGACAGGGTTCCGGTGATTGCGTCGATGCCTACCGGGCGGCAGACGAATTTTTTAGCCTTACCGATGATCAACCGATGTTGTTGCTAGGCCCACTAGTGGCATCGGGGACTGAGACCGACACGCGGACCGGTGCTGAGACTGAGACCGGCGCTGAGACTCAGACCGGCATTGGGACCGGCACTGAGACTGAGACCGGTGCTGCCTCGGGGAGCGGAGCTGGTGTAGAACCGAAAGCAAAGAGGCAACGGCTTCCTAACAAACTCAGGACTACTAGGCTAGTGGTCACGGAGGTGGACGACGGCATTTTTGAGCCAAAGGCGCCCGAGGAAGCTCGCTCGTGCTACGGCAATCAAATAGGCTGCATCGTACGGACAACCGCCACAATCAATGATGAGAAACTACAGAAGGTAGAAAATATGAGGAGCTCCCTCCTAAATAAGTTTCACCAGATATTCTTGTTCCCGGGCCAGAATGAGAAGGATTATGAAGATCCAGACAAGGACCTGGCAATGAAGAAGATAAACAAACACGCCATGACCAAGTTTAGCGACGCGTTGGCCGCCTGGAAAACTCGAGCGAAAGCAAGGATCATCGACAAGAAGGAACCCTACTCCGAGATTGTAAAGGATAATCCAACAATCACGGAAGACCAGTTTCAAATATTCAAGGAGGCTTGCGAGGCCGAAGCTGCCAAAAACAAGTCTAAGTACATGAAGGGGCTTCAAGAGAGGAACATTGGGAGCCACCACCTCGGAAGCCGTGGTTACGGCGGAAAGAGGTCCAAATGGGCCAAGGAGGATGCAGAAGCCGCGAGTCTGGGCATCCCAGACCCCTTGGCGGATTTCACTGTCCCGCAGGAGCATGACGTCCTGAGGGCCCGGCACCGTTGGGACCCAGTGAAGAAGGTTTACGAGACAACACCGGTCATTACGGAGTTCATGAGGCTGCTGGTAATTTTAGTTTCTATCAATTCGACTGCGCACATTAGTCATATTTATAAACAATCCTTGTGCCTTTTGCAGAGAGAGCAACACCGGATTGCGGCCGAAAGCGACTCGCTGTTTGAGGCATTGGCGAGGCCTAAGTGGGACACTCCATTCAACCGGGTGTTGAACATACTGAAACAACAACCGGTGGATACTCGACCGTCGTATGGACGTGTGCACGGTGTCGGAGACGGCGCCACGTGGAAGAAGTACTACCATGAGACCACGGAGGAGAGAAAGGAAAGACGGAGGTTAACTGAACAAAACATCAACAAGAAGGTTGAGATTGCGGTTGAGAAGAAATCATCTCAGACAGTCGCAACAGCGGTAGCTGCTGCAAAACAGGTGGTTGCAGATTTGTCTACTTCCTTGGTGACGGGCGTTATCACTTGGACAAGGCAAAATCCAGAAAAAAATGCAGAGGACTTTCCCCTTGCTGACTTCTTGGGAGCACCTGCTCCCGCACCGGCTCCCGCACCTGCTCCCGCATCGGCTCCCGCACCTGCTCCCGCACCGGACGTGCTCGGCGGTGCTTCATCTTTGGCTGAGCTCGACGCCCTCACGGTATCTGTCACACCGGCCCCCTTCAATATAAATGTATAATCTCCCGTTTTCGTTGCCTTTCGGATGTCTCACGTCACAGACTTTTCTTTGCTGGCCGACAAAAACCCGTGCACCATATTGTACACCATCGGCGACCAGAAGGTGGACATGGGGAAGGCGACGATAATGAAGCCAAAGGATCCATTGTTCCATAGCCGGCTGATCCCCCCGAACGTCTCCAAGGTTTCCGTGGCCAGTGTCGAACCGGACCACGAGAATTTGCCTCCTCCAACACTACTGGTGGATGACGAGGAGACACCGCAGCGGATTGGTGATTGTTGCAATGGGTGGGTCCTGTTGTGTCCAGAGAGTCTGCTTCGTCTGGAGGCGGTCGGGAGCACACCCACGAGCACGCAGCCTCAGCAAGGTATGAACATCAACACCCCACCTACCCAATTAGCGTCGGGTGTCGGGTTGGGTGATAGCGGACGGGGTAAGGAGGAGGCTCCATTAGTTGCTGATGACGTCACCATGGATGAGGATGAGGACGACGGTGGCGCTGAACGGTATGTCTATACTGGCGCCTCCTCAGGGTTTGAGCGTCATGAGTCGGTGCCTAAATTGTCGTCTCAACGTATTATGGATGACCTTCCGGTAGTAAAGAAGTCTAGGAAGAGAGCGAGGAAAGGCAAAAAAGCCGATTCTATGATCCAGCCACCTCAGTAGCCTCGGCTTCAGGACCGTATAGATATCCCCGATGCGGATAAATGTCATATCCCTGGTCAACTAATCCTACCTGCAATAGCGCTACAGGCCAGATTCGGCGATCTAAGGAGACTTCATGACGATGTGCTGCGGGTAGAGAAAGGCCTCATCGCCTCAACAGATCTAGGATACCCACTCTACGTGGTTAAAGTTCTGCGGCAAAGGTCGTACATTGACAGCTTCCCCGTGGATAAGTTCTTCCTCCGATTCGATTACATATTCGACATGTTTCACGTGAAGAAGCTGGATTTTACGTTTGTCCGCCTTTATGCCCTGCACATGAACTACATCATCGGGGTTGAGCAGATATCTCATATCTATGTCGCTGACCCGTACTACATGCGCGAGGGGTTCTTGGGAGTCTGCGCAGAGCATCATGTATACGCGAGGGAATACATCGTCAATTTCATGCTCGCCAATAAGGACAAGGGGGCGATTCTCGTGCCTTATCATCCCGTATAAGTCATCCGCGCTGCTATCCTTCCTTCGATTTCAATCATTCATTTGCACGGTGGTGGCTAAGTAATTTGAGGTGTACTTATTTTGCGCAGCGGCGGGCACGTCGTCCTCATCATCATATACCCCCAATTCTCCCACGCTCATTACTTGGACTTGTCAAAGAACATTCACAAAAAGGATTACACCCACATCAAGGATGTTCTCAATAGTGCTATGTTTTACTACCAAGCAAGGGGTGGAGAGGTCAGGGACAAGAAGAGAAGGGGCGGCAGGGTCGCCTTCACCCATAAGACCAACTTCTGCTGCATCTAGCAACCGAGCGATTCTCTTAATGATGGATTCTATGTCCTACACCACATGCCGGAGTACAGACGGGATCACCAGAACCTTGACATGTCACCTAGATCCGGCAATGCCCATATTCTGCAATGGGCAAAGGATGTAGGAGATATCGAGGATCATCGACTTCGAGCTGAGTTCTATCACATCCAGCGCGAACTTGCCCAAATCATCATGAAGGAGGTCGTCAGAAAAACAGGGATGTTCTACGAAGAAGGACAAATGTCGCGGGAAGACGTCCAAACATGGGTAGCCTCTCAGCGTCTTGACATGAAGCCTTTCACTAAGCTCGGGGACTATCTCCCTGACCTCGATGGATGGCACGGCATGTTGGAGTGATTGTCGATATATGACAATGTGTCTGCTTAGTCCATACTTTCTGTATGACAAAACTTTGAGTTATGCGTAGTGAAACTTTATTTGTGATGTAATTAAACCGTCCTCCTCCTCGACTAGCGAAGATCACTCTAGTTAGGCAATTTTGGGTACGATGAACTTTGTTATTTATGCTTATGATATGTTGTTTCTATTTTTGTCAAGTCTATCTCTTTCTGTTGCTCAACTATATATGTTGCATATCATCGACTCATGTGAGGATGCAGGTGCATAGATCATCGATGGTGAAGAAGTGCTACGCTAGGAGTATATATACGACGAGTGGCCGGAGTGTCAAGCCCAGGTGTTACCGGTTTCCGGTTTCCGAGCGACAGGCAGTTGTTAGTTTAGGTTCACGCTAATGTGAGAGAGGGATACGAACTCATGTACTCAAAGTAGTAGCTCTTCTCGTGTATACCATTGTTTAAATGGATGACGATGTATTTGCAAGTAATTGAGGACTTGTATTGCTATTTTCGAGATGATGACAAGAGACCACTTTGTGTTGGATGATGATTATGATGAGACTATTTGTATGTACATGCTATGATTACATTTGTGGTCTCGCAGGCATTTGTATGTGTATCATGATGACATTTCTATGTGCTAAAGATTCTTCTATAAAGCCTGTTCAAATACAAAACAAATATGCCCAAAAAAACAAAAAACCTGTTAAATTAGCAGTAGCGAGTGTATAAAAGTTAGCAGCAGCGCCGCGATAGCAGTAGAGCGTTGTTGCAAAGCGCGCTAGAGCTACTAGTAGTAGCGAGCTTCTAGTAACCGCGCTGCTGCTACACTTGTGTAGCAGTAGCGTCGGTGACCACGCGCTACTGCTATGTGTTAGTTGTAGCGCCTTATTAGTAGTGCCCCTCCCCGCACTACTGATACACCTAAAACCCGCACTGCTGCTAGCCTTTTCCATAGTAGTGAAGGGAAAGGTGAAGATCACCTTGACTCTTGCATAAAGTAAAAGACATAAAGTAAAAGATAGGCCCTTCGCAGAGGGAAGCAGAGGTTGTCACACTAGTAGAAAAACACCTAATAGTCCCGGTTCGTAAGGGCCTTTAGTCCCAGTTCATGAACCGGGACTAATGGGTCGTTAATAATACCTCCACCCATTAGTCCCGGTTCAAACACAAACCGGGACCAATGTGCCTCCACGTGGCCCTGTGCGCCGAGCCCAGTCAGGGGGCCTTTGGTCCCGGTTGGTGGCACCAACTGGGACCAAAAGTCCATTTTTTTAGAAAAGTGGCTGCTTTAGGGGTTTTGGGGGTTATTTTTAGGTTGTTATTAGCTAGCTAATAGAGAGAAGTGTCCTCTCTTATATCTTCGTCCTTGGTTTACCAACACTGCTGCTATATATGTTCATTTCACCCACTGATATAATAACTCATGCATGCTCGCATCATACATCATCATACAACTTCTACTTGTTATTAATAATAAGTCATACGATCATCATCCTCATAGTCATCGAACCCAACCCTACATAATTGTTCTTAGCACACGATCATCAGTATCAGGTAGGACATGACCTAAACAACCTTAAGGTAAAATAGCATAAAACAATATAGACCCTGACTCTCCATTATGAAGAATGGCGATCATCCTGTCTCCAATTTTTGCCCTTCGCTGATTGTTGCTTCCAAGAAGCTCCTTATGACTGTCCATACATTTTTTCCATTCTTTGATTGTCATGTGTCCACTTCTTTTAGAAACCCGGTATGGACAGTTTAGATTCGTAGGAAGACCTGGTTGTATGTTCAAAACATGAAGGCTACCGTGTGTATACATCAGATGAGGCACACAATCATTCGGGATTATCTGTTGAAAAACATAGTAATAACTTCGTAGTTAGCAATGATGTACTAGTTTTAGAAGTGTGCAAAAAGATGCACGGATGTCGTAATAGTAAAAAATCTTACCAGGGTATCTCCATGGTAGTTACCGTAGTTCAACACGTGCACTAGTGGCTCGTATTGACCATAATGTTGAGGAGGTTGATTGTAGATATTGTAATTCTCAAGATTAGTACAAAATGCGACCAGATGATTTTTCTCCTGATAAGTTAGTTCGGAGCCTTCGGTGTAGTAGGTTCTGTCTACCATCTTCCGCACATTCTTTGAAGAATGAAAATAAGCTGTCAATGGAAATAAGTTGTCAACTATTTTGAAATAAACAATATAAATTACTTAATAACTATGTTAAGCTCACATGGGGGAAGAATTGGAGGTGTATCCACAAGGACGAAAATCGAAGGTCTCTCTTGCGCGATTGTAGGATCACCAAGATCCATGGTGACAAGCATACCCTCATCAAAACCATACATCTTGCAAAGTGCTTCCCAGTTTTTGCAACCAAAATGGGTTACACTCTGAGCATTTTACAGCTTTACTTGAAAATTCACACCATGATGGGTACTTAGGATAATTTTTTTGGTTTCCATACTTTCATGGTCTTCAAAACCCATCCTCTCCAAGACA
Source organism: Triticum aestivum (assembly GCF_018294505.1). Taxonomy (NCBI): domain Eukaryota; kingdom Viridiplantae; phylum Streptophyta; class Magnoliopsida; order Poales; family Poaceae; genus Triticum; species Triticum aestivum. Next base: position 588,462,888 of record NC_057804.1, on the reverse strand, counting down.
TAGCGTCTTGCAAAGCATGGGATAAGCTAGTCGAATTGGAAAAGATGAAAAATACACGTTAAAATAGTTGAAGTCGTGCTTAATTACGAAAAAAAATATTGTCGTCATTGCGTACCGTATGAACATCGAAGGTCTCCTCGAGCTTAATGTTGAAGCGCCGATCTTCGTCCAGCTCAATGAACCTGTCGCACATACCTCGGTCGTCGTGGCACCAGTCGCACTCCCCCGGGCGGTTTTCATCGTTTGAGTACGACATTTCCGGCCTAAGTTCATAATTCAAATATTAAATATATGTACTAAAAAACCTAAATTAGATCATTATTATTAATCACGGGTTGACTATCGGTGATGGTATGTAGCTCCTCCTTTCATTCCCGAGTGCATTATTACAACAAATTGTCTAGCACACGGGAATGAAGGAGAAGCTACCCCCACGACGGCGTGGATGATGGAGGGGGCTCCTAATTTTTTGCATGGAGTGCTCTTCAATTTTAGCATTCAAAGTAGGAGTACTTTTCCAATATGAGCATTCAATAAGCAAAACCAAATCGTAAAATAAAGTAGTATTCAAATTAGCATGCATTCAGTTATAACCAAAAGTACATCATCTCTTGTGTCCGTACATCGTCGAATACTCCTCGAATACTATCATACATATAGCATCGCTAATTAATACAGCTAGAACCGTAGCGCCCGACGGGTACAGTCGCGGGCGGTGGACACCCAAAGATAAGGAACGATCACACGATCATAGCTCCAGTGAGATCCCTGAAGAACCTGCCAGGTATTGTCGAACCTGCCCTCCAACGCAACCATGTAGCGACGGACGTGCTCTTCCTCCTCGCTGACACGGTGACATACCACCTCCGCGGTGTCCGGAAGCCTCGGCACCGTCATTGGCCCACGCGACCGCCGCCAAACAAGGATCGGGTCAACAACGGGCTGCCTCCTCACCAACCTACGTCCCCCAGAAGGTAGCACCTCCCAATACCAGCCCGGCGGAGCCCAGTCCCGAACATGGCCCTGATCAAGCAGGCCTCCACCGCCGAGTCGACGACGACGAGGATGCGGGATAGGCATCACCGACGTCGATGCGGGAACTACGTACTTCTATTCATAGTTAAATAAAGTAGTTTTATTAATTAAATCAACTACCTAGTTCAACTACTAAGCACTTACTATAAATAAATAAAGTAGCACTTACTATAAATAAATAAAGTAGCTCTTACTATAAACAAATAAAGTAGCACTTACTACAAACTACTTCTATATATAGTTAAATAAAGTAGTTTTATTAATTAAATCAACTATCTAGTTCAACTACTAAGCACTTACTATAAATAAATAAAGTAGTAGTACTTACTAAAAACAAAGTAGCACTTACTATATAGTACTTACTAAAAATAAACTAGTATTTTTCTAACTAACTAATATTTTTCTAACTAATTATATTACCAAAAAAATCTAAATAAAATAGTAATTATATTTTTCTAACTAGCTAGTTCAATTATAGTACTTACTAACACAATCTAAATATCACCAAAAAAATCTATTAACAATAATATCACCAAACATACTATGAACAAATTAATAGAAAAAAATCTATTAACAGGAAAAAAATCTAACACAATATGAACAAATTAATTACACCAAAAAAATCTAAATAAAATAGTAATTATATTTTTCAACCTAGCTAGTTCAATTATAGTACTTACTAACACAATCTAAATATCACCAAAAAAATCTATTAACAATAATATCACCAAACATACTATGAACAAATTAATAGAAAAAAAATCTATTAACAGGAAAAAAATCTAACACAATATGAACAAATTAATTACACCAAAAAAATCTAAATAAAATAGTAATTATATTTTTCTAACTAGCTAGTTCAATTATAGTACTTACTAACACGATCTAAATATCACCAAAAAATCTATTAACAATAATATCACCAAACATACTATGAACAAATTAATAGAAAAAATGTATTAACAGAAAAAAAATCTAACACAATATGAACAAATTAATTACACCAAAAAAATCTGTTAACAGAAAAAAATCTAACACAATATGAACAAATTAATTACATAATCTAAATTAACATACTATGAACCACATATCTAGATTACTACACATCTAATCTAACAAAAAAATCTATAAACTCCAAAAAAATCTAACAAAAATCATAAAAAGTTGCTCACGTCGAGGTCGACGGTGACGGCGACGGCGAGGTGCGTCGCGGGGCGGCGACGGTGTCAGGGCGGCGAGGTCGGGGCGGCAGGGCGGGGCGGGGCGGGGCGGCAACGGCGTCGGGCGGGGCGGCGACGGCGTCGGCGTCGTGGCGGGGCGGCGATGGCGTCGGGGCGGGGCGGCGACGGCGAGGTGGCGGCAGGCAACGGCGCGCGGCGTCGGGAGATCGAGGAGGAGGAGAGATCGAAGTAGGGATGCGGTTCTGAAATTTTCCTTATATAGCAAAGTCTTTGGTCCCGGTTGGTGGCTCCAACCGGGACCAATGCACCCTTTAGTCCCGGTTGGTAGTACCAACCGGGACCAAAGGCCTCTTTTCAGCAGCCCAAAGGGCGGGAAGCAGAGGGCTTTGGTCTCGGTTGGTGCCACCAACCGGGACTAAAGGGTGGGCATTGGTCCCAGTTGGAGCCACGAACCGGGACCAATGGTAGTGTGCTGGCACGGTGCGGCACGAAAGTTTAGTCCCACCTCGCTAGCTGAGAGGGGCACGCAGTGGTTTATAAGCCCCACTGCCGCACCCCTCTCGAGCTCCTCTCCACTGCAGGCTTATGGGCCTACTTACTACTGCTTTGCCTGATGGGCCTACTGGGCCTCCTGCGGGCCTGAATCCTGGCCCATGGTGGGTTTCTAGTCGTATTCAGGCGTGGGGTCCCAGTAGGAGGCACTTTTTTTCTTTGCTTATTGTTGCTATTTTTATTTTTTTCCCAGATTTTTTGTTTTGTTTTCTGCATTATTTAATTTCTTTTGTTTTTTTTGCTTTACTTTTTAATTCTTTTTGCTTTTAGTTTTCGAACAATTTTAAACTTTCTGTTAGTGCCATTAGTTCTCAAATTTGAAAACATTTTTTTGTTTTTTTGTTTTGTTTCGTGCTTTATTTATTTTATTTTGTTTCTACTTACAACAAAATACTTATTGTTGCTATTTTTATTTTCTCCCCAGATTTTTTGTTTTGTTTTCTGCATTATTTTTTTTTTTTGCTTTATTTTTTAATTCTTTTTGCTTTTAGTTTTAGAAAAATTATAAACTTTCTGTTAGTGCCATTAGTTTTCAAATTTGAATACACTTTTTTTGTTTTCTTTTTGCTTTATTTTTTTATTTTTTTACAGTTTTTTTGTTTTGTTTTCTGCATTATTTATTTTCTTTTGTTTTCTGCATTAAAGCATTTTAAATGAACTCTGAAAAAGTTGGAAGTTAAAAGTTGGCATGGTATCACGAGGGCCGAACCATAAGACATTAAAGCATTATGTGCCGGGACTAAAGAGGGGCATTGGTCCCGTTTGGAGCCACCAACCGGTACCAATGGACCCGTCTAATTACTTCTTTATTTTCTGCAGCTATTTTTTAGTTGATTCTTTCTGCAGCTGTTTTTTTAGTCCCACCTCGTCAAGCGAGATGCACTCGCAGCTGTTTATAAGCCCTGAGTGCAGAGACGATGAAGAAGAGGCTCAATGCTCACCTGCACGTTGGTTCACTTCAAGCCTTGAGGAATAGGGTAGACTGCACGGAGCTATGTGCAGTGCAGTTTACACTATTCCGAAAGGCTTGAAGCGAATTAACTAGCATTGCGCTTCTTTTTTTATTTTTAATGACTTATTACCGCACAAAAATAAATAGAAAAAATAAATATAGCAGAAAAGAAAAAAAACTATATAAAAAACTACTCAGAAATAAATAGAAGAAAAAATAGTTGTGATTAACTTTACTAAAATCTTTTTTATTTTTAATGACTTATTACAACTCAGAAATAAATAGAAAAAAATAAATATAGCAGAAAAGAAAAAAACTATATAAAAAACTACTCAGAAATGAGCATAGATGCGCTTATAGAGAAAATTCAACCTAAATTCATAATAAATTTCTACTAACTTCAGACAAATTCAGTATGAATTTAGGTCAAATTTCCTGTATAAGGGCATCCATTTTCATTTGAGAGGAGCTCAACAAGGCAGAGAGGGAGGGGCTTATAAACCGGTGTGAGCCCCTTTCGGTTGGCGAGGTGGGACTAAACTCTGGCCGCAACGAGGACTAACACTTTAGTCCCGGTTGGTGGTATGAACCGGGACTAATGGGCATCCTTTGGTCCCGGTTCATGCCTCCAACCGGGACCAATGGTGGTGGGCCAGGAGCCAAGCCCATTGGTCCCGGTTTGTCCGACCAACCGGGACCAATGGCCCACGTGGCCCGGCCGGCCCCCAGGGCTCACGAACCGGGTCCAATGCCCCCATTGGTCCCGGTTCTGGATTGAACCAGGACTAATGGGCTGACCCGGCCTGGACCAATGCCCCCTTTTCTACTAGTGTCATGTGCCTTTACGCTTGGATGCACAAAATCTTAATGCAAAAGAACGTCACTTTATATTGCCACTTGTATATGGACCTTTATTATGCAGTCCATCGCTTTTATTGCTTCCATAACAAGATCGTATAAAGCTTATTTTATTCACACTAATAGATCATACATATTTAGAGAGCAATTTTTATTGCTTGCACCGATGACAACTTACTTGAAGGATCTTACTCAATCCATAGGTAGGTATGGTGGACTCTCAAGGCAAAACTGGGTTTAAGGATATTTGGAAGCACAAGTAGTATCTCTACTTGGTGCAAGGAATTTGGCTAGCAAGAGGGGGAAAGGCAATCTCAACATGTTTGAATGATCCATGACAATATACTTTAACTAAGATGCGAGAAAACATAACCCATTACGTTGTCTTTCCTTTCCAACATCAACTCTTTAGCATGTCATACTTAATGAGTGCTCACAATTACAAAAGATGTGTAATATAGTATATTTATATGTGAAATCGCTCTTCCTTCAATATTCTTTCATGAATTGTTCAAATGACCAATACAATGCTTTCTAACCTTCAATAAATTAACAACCTCTACTTTTTAGATGTGAAGTCATTACTCCCCATGGGATAAGCAAATGAGACATATATAATTTCATATTTATGACAATCAACTCATTCAACAATTTACTCATAGGATATAAGTGAAGCACACGAGTAAATGAAAAACTACTCCAAAAAGATATAAGTGAAGATCAATGAGTAGCTAAATAATTATGTAACTATGTGAAGACTCTCTCTCATAAAGAATTTCAGATCTTGGTATTGTATTCAAACAGCAAGCAAAACAAAATAAAATGACATTACAAGGATAGCACAACTCATGTGAAGAAGCAAAAACTTAGGCTCAACTGATATTAACCGATAGTTGTTGAAGAAGAAAGCTGGGATGCCTCACGGGGCATACCCAAGCTTAGATGCTTGAGATTTCTTGAAATATTATCTTGGGGTGCCTTGTGCATCCCCAAGCTTGAACTTTTGTGTCTCCTTAATTCCTCGCATATCATGGTTTCTCTTTTTATCAAAAAGCTTCATCCACACCAAACTCAACAAGAACTCGTGAGATAGGTTAGTATAAACCAATGAAAAACCTTGTCAATTTCTACTGTAACAAATCACTAAAATTATTATTCAACATTGAATAGTAAATGTATCTGCATATTTAATACTCCTATCCTCAAATAGAATCATTAAACAAGCAAACATATGCAAACATAACAGCAATCTGCCAAAACAGTATAGTCTGTAAAGAATGCAAAATTAATCATACTTACATAACTCCAAAAATTATGTGAAAAAATCACCACTGTAGTAAATTTGCAGAGCTTATTATGCAAAATGTTTAAACAAGTTATCACATTCTTACTTTTCTAGGGAATTTTTGCAACAGCGGTAAACTTTCTGTTTTAAAACAGCAACATGTATACTAGCAAAATAAGCATGGTAAATGCTATCCTTGACATTTTTATTGAAAATATAGATGTAAAACATTATTATTAAATAACAGCAATCAAATACTAACAAAAGAAATGACGCTCCAAGCAAAACACATATCATGTGGTGAACAAAAATATAGCTCCAAATAAAGTTACCGATGGATGAAGAAGAAAGAGGGGATGCCTTCCAGGGCATCCCCAAGCTTAGGCTCTTGGTCGTCCTTAAATATTACATTGGGGTGCCTTGGGCATCCCCAATATTAGGCTATTGCCACTCTTTATTCCATAGTCCATCGAATCTTTACCCAAAACTTGAGAGCTTCATAATGAAAAACTCAACAGAATACTCGTAAGCTCCGTTAGTATAAGAAAATAAAACCACCACTTAGGTACTGTAATGAACTCACTCTAAAATCATATTGGTGTAATATCTACTATATTATAACTTCTCTATGGTTCATACACTCCGATACTACTCATACATTCATCAAAATAAGTAAACAACACATAGAGAACAGAATCTGTCAAAAACAGAACAGTCTGTAGTAATCTGTATCAAACGTATACTTATGGAACTCCAAAAATCCTACAAAATTAGGAAGTCCTAATAAACTCATGAATTAATACACAGCAAAAAGAATCAGATCAAGAGGATGTTTCTGTGAATTAACAGAACTAATTTACTGAGTGCAAAAATTTCTGATTTTCAGCAGGATCAACACAACTATCATCGTAAGCTATCCTACAGGTCTTACTTGGCACTTTATTGGAACAAAAGCTATAAAACATGATTAATACAGTAGCATAATCATGTTGACACACAAAAACAGTAAGGATAAATATTGGGTTGTCTCCCAACAAGCGCTTTTCTTTAATGCCTTTCTAGCTAGGCATGATGATGACAATGATGCTCACATAAAAGATAAGTACTAAAACATAACGGGAGCATCATGAAGCATATGACTAGCACATTTAAGTCTAACACACTTCCTATTCTTAGGGATTTTGTGAGCAAACAACTTATGGGAACAATAATCAACTAGCATAGGAAGGCAGAACAAGCATAACTTCCGGATTTTCAACACATAGAGAGGAAACTTGATACTATTGCAATTCCTACAAGCGTATGTTCCTGTCTAATAATAATTTTCAGTAGCATCATGAATGAATTCAACAATATAACCATCACATAAAGCATTCTTTTCATGATCTACAAGCATATAAAATTTACTACTCTCCACATAAGCAAATTTCTTCTCATGAATAGTAGTTGGAGCAAACTCAACAAAATAATTATCATGTGAGGCACAATCCAATTGAAAACTAAAATCATGCTGAAAAGTTTCATGGTTATCATTATTCTTAGTAGCATACAAGTCATCACAATAATCATCATAGATAGCAACTTTGTTCTCATAATCAATTGGAATCTCTTCCGAAATAGTGGATTCATCACTAAATAAAGTCATGACCTCTCTAAATCCACTTTCATAACTATCACAGTAATATTAAACATCCTCCAAAATAGTGGGATCATTACTTCCTAAAGTTGACACTCTTCCAAACCCACTTTCATCAATATAATCATCATACATAGGAGGCATGCTTTCATCATAATAAATATTCTCATCAAAACTTGGGGTACTAAACATATCATCTTCATCAAACATAGCATCCCCAAGCTTGTGGCTTTGCATATCATTAGCGTCATGGGTATTAAAAGAATTCATACTAACAACATTGTAATCATGCTCATCATTCACATATTTCATGCCAAGCATTCTACGTAATTCTTCTTCTACTACTTGAGCACATTTCATCATACTCACGAAAGATATTAGGGTTGTACTCCAAGCTTCCCTGGATTGAACTCCAAGCTCCCTGGATTGTACTCCAAGCTCCCTGGATTGCTTCAGTTCCAAAAATAACGTTCCTGAAGGTTTTATTCCATTTGGACTCCGCTTGATATTCCTTTTCTTTGAAACACTGAAATAGGCAATAAAACAGCAATATGAGATGGGCCTCCGGTTAATAGGTTAGTCCCGAAAGTAATATAAAAGTGTATAATAAAGCACGTAATCATTCAAAATAGATAGGATAATATCATGAATGCTTCATAAATTATAGATACGTTGGAGACGTATCACCTGCGTCATCGATGTAGAGCTTGCCGCCACCACTCTTGGTCATCCGGCCCATAGCGTATCCCTTGAGCCCTTTGAAGCTGCCCTTCAAGAACTCAAAACCACCGTGCGCTGGCCCCACGGTAGGCGCCAACTGTCGTGGAAAGGTCATGGCAGATGTCCTAGCAAAAGGACTTAGTCGTGGAGCCATCACAACTAGGTAGCTTAAAGGGGTTAAAATGGGACAAAGGACACGGGAGTTTATACTAGTTCGGCCCCTTGCGGTGAAGGTAAAGGCCTAATCCAGTTTGAGGTGGCATTGCTTATGTCTCGATTACTAGGGAGCAAATCCGCTTGACCTAGCTTTCGATCTCTTGTTTCTTGTCCTGAACCGCCACCGGGTCGTCCCTTTATATACACAGGTTGACGCCCAGCGGCTCTTAGAGTCCCGGCCGGCTCATAGACAACATGTCCGGCTCGATGACTATGTATTCTTTCCTTATAATACAAGTCTTACATAAGGCGGTTTATTTCTACGGGCCTTAAGTCGCCCTTGGGCCTTGGGCCCTTATCTTGAACTGCCATCTTCAATATCCGCATGGGCTTCAGATGATGAATCACCATAGGTATAACCCGGCCCCTCATGGGCGGTTTATACCAATAGTTATATCCCCAACAAGTCTCCTGTTTTGTTACTTTCATATACTAGTGGGAATTTTTCATTATAGAACTTGCCTTGTATATTCCAACGATGGGCTTCCTCAAATCGCCCTAGGTCTTCATGATCAAGCAAGTTGGATGCACACCCACTTAGTTTTTCTTTTTGAGCTTTCATAAACTTGTAGCTCTAGTGCATCTGTTGCATGGAAATCCTTGCACACTCACATTGATATCTATTGATGGGCATCTCCATAGCCCGTTGATATGCCTAGTTGATGTGAGACTATCTCCCTCTTTTTGTCTTCTCCACAACCACCATATTCTATTCCACCTATAGTGCTATGTCCATGGCTCACGCTCATGTATTACATGAAAGTTGAAAAGGTTTGAGCACACCAAAAGTATGAAACAATTGCTTGGCTTGTCATCGTGATTGTGCATGATTTGAATATTTTGTGTGACGAAGATGGAGTATAGCCAGACTATATGATTTTGTAGGGATAACTTTCTTTGGCCATGTTATTTTGAGAAGACATAATTGCCTCCTGAGTATGCTTGAAACATTATTGTTTTTATGTCAATATTAAACTTTTGTTTTGAATCTTATGGATTTGAACATCCATGCCACAATAAAGAAAAATTACATGGATAAATATGTTAGGTAGCATTCCACATCAAATATTCTGTTTTTATCATTTACCTACTCGAGGACGAGCAGGAATTAAGCTTGCGGATGCTTGATACGTCTCCAACGTATCTATAATTTTTTATTGTTCCATGCTATTATATTATCAGTTTTGGATGTTTTATATGCATTAATATGCTATTTTGTATTATTTTTGGGACTAACCTATTAACCTAGAGCCCAGTGCCAGTTTCTATTTTTTCCTTGTTTTCGAGCTTCGCGGAGAAGGAATACCAAACGGAGTCCAAACGGAATAAAACCTTCGTGATGATTTTTCTTGGACCAAAAGACACCCAGGAGACTTGGAGATCAAGTCGAAAGAGCCATGAGGCGGCCACAAGGGTGGAGGGCACGCCCAGGGGGGTAGGGCGTGCCCCTTGCCTTGTGCCCCCTCCCCCCCCCCCCCCGTGACTCCACCGACCTACTTCTTGGTCCTATATATTCCCAAATATCCCCAAACCACCAGAAGCATCCATGAAAACACTTTTCCACCGTCTCAACCTTCTGTACCCATGAGATCCCATCTAGGGGCCTTTTCTGGCATCCTGCCTGTTGTGGATTTGTCACGGCAGATGTCCTTGTGAAAGGACTTAGTCGTGGAGCCATCGCTATAGGTTAACTTGAAGGGGTTAAAGCAGACACAAAGACACAAGGGTTTATACTAGTTCAGCCCCTTCGATGAAGGTAAAAGCCTACGTCTAGTTGTGATGGAATTGATGTGGTTTCGATGGCTAGGGAGCAAACAAGCTTCGCCTAGGCTCGAGTTGTTGTTGTCTGTCTTTGAACCGCCGCCGGGTCGTCCCCTTATATACACGGGTGACGCCCGTCGGTCCACAGAGTCCCACACCGGTTCATACTCGTATCCCGGTTGGTCTCTCTCTATTCCTAACTTACAATGCAAGTTTACATATCAAGCCGGTTTACGGCTACAGGTTCTAAACCGACTACAGGCCTTGGGCCTTCATCTGCTTAATCACCTTTATACTACTAATGAAGTTAACCCGGCCCAGGTAGGCCGGTTCACACCTAGTAGTAATATCCCCAACATTAGGCCCCAGATTGATTTGAACTGGTTCATGTCAATCCTTCACAAAAATCTTTGTCTTCAACATCTTCTGGTAATTGGTAAACCGCCATGTCGTCATCATCTCTGGTTGCTGTAGACCGGCATGACATCATCACGAAGTTTAACATTTATGACGCCTTCTTTCATTGATAGATCTGCGATACCCAAGGCAGCAGCTCCACTTCCGAATTTTGTGGCTCCTGGATTCGCGCGCCTGACACACGTCCTTTGCCTTATAAATAGGACCGAAGGGTCATTTCCTTTTCTCCCCTTCGTCTCTTTCTCTTCGTCTTCCTCGCGTCGCCAGCCTCGGAGCTCCGCCACCGCCATTGACCTCTGCACCGTCTTGGGCCGCTGCATCAACCTGAACGCTCCAGAGCACTGCGGTAGCTTTCCGCGTCTTCCTCGATTCTGGTAAGTCTTCTGCTCTTCTTAACATCGATCTGTTCTAGGGTTTCGTGTTCTTGCCGTGTTCCTCACTTGTTCATGCTCGTACCCAGACTCCTGGATAGATCTGTGAAACCCTGCTCTGATTAGCAGTAGCCTTTTAGCATCCACCTGTAGTTTCACGCTCAAGTCCATAGATCTCATCTACATACCTGCCCATTGATTCACTTCCGTTCTGCTTTAATCTTTTGAATATTTTCTGTTTTTCTGAACTTGCTTCAGATCCATTGCTGCAATAAGACCTTGTGAAACTTGTTTCTGCATACTTAGCCATCCGCAACCTCAATTGCTTTCAATGTTTAGATCAGGCGGTTTAACTTAATATAGAAAAAGTTAATAAACCGGTATATACCATTAGTCCCCTTGTTGAACCGCCAGACTTCTTCAGTCTTATTATGCTACCTCATAGAAATCCGGTTTAAATGTACTGCCTTCGGTTTAACATTGTTCATACCAGCGCATTCTTGAACCGGAAGCACTTATTTCTTGTAGATCTCATCATGGCCAAACAAGTATATGAGTGCAACTGGGTTCCTTCTCGCGTCACAGAAACTCAGCTGGATAATTTAGTTTCAATTGGCGCTTTAGACAGCAAAGATACTATCCACTGGAGGGTTCCTGGTGATGAATGTCCTCCCACACCTCAAGAGGGAGAGGTTGTGATTTTTGCGGATCACTTAGCCCGGGGCTTCAAACCGCCCGGCTCTAAATTTTACCGGGATGTGTTAGCCAATTTTCAACTCCGCCCGCAAGATACTGGCCCCAATTCTGCTACCAACTTATGTCACTTCCGAGTGCTCTGTGAGGTATACCTTCAAGAGAAACCCACAGTTGAATTGTTCAGAGACTGCTTCCACTTAAACCGCCGCACAGAATTCACTGATGGTCCCAATACCGAATTGGGCGGTATGGCAATTCAGAAAAGGAAAGAAATCACTTATCCCCATGCCAGACTACACAGTCACCCCAAGGAGTGGAATGCAACATGGTTTTACTGCAAAGATACTTCCCCTGATGATGAAAATCCTTTGCCTGGCTTTCGTCCGGAGCGGCTCAGCAATACACACCCCTTCCCACAAAGGTTAAGTGCCAAGGAGAGGAGTAAATACGCTCCGCAATTATCCAAGCTCCGAGCCTTCATGGCCAACGGTTTAACAGGAGTAGATCTCGCACGCTGTTGGATATCATGGAGCATACTGCCTCTCAGCCGGCGCTCCGGTTTAATGTGCAAGTATACTGGTAGCGTTGATGACCCACTCCGACACACCAACATCCAGCTCTCCGATGATGAAGTCACAGAGGCTGTGAAGAAAATGCTGAACGAACCGGAGCACCTCTGCGCTCAAACCGGCCTGCCCCCTTTCTGTGCTACCAACAAACCGCCAGCTGTAAGATTTTGATTGTACTTTTTACTGAACCTGTTATTGCTATCTCTGTCTGACATCAATTGCTGCTTAACCAGGGTGATAATCCGTTTTGGAGCAAGAAGCTTCCACAAGACAAACCGGAGAAAGCAGAACGGCCAACCCGGCTAAAGACCAAGGTCATCAAGAAGCCTGCTAAAAAGAGGAAAACCACTGCTTCATCTGATCCGGCTGTTGATGATGATGTGGGTAACTCGGACCTTGAGGTAGAACTCGATTCACTAGGCTTACTTTTTACACGCCTTATTGATGATGATACTTGTCAGGACGACGCTGAAGCCAGTAATGCTGATGTCGCTGAGGTAATTATTCTCTCTTCCGATTCAGATCCTTTGCCTTTGCCAAAATTTCGCCAGGCAAACCGGAAAGTTAAATTTTCTCATCCTCTTGCTTACTTGGATCCCAAATTTCTTATGAAGACTCAGCAACATGAAGCTCGCCGCACAACCCGGCACAGCGGCCAGGTAGTTACCTCCGCCGGTTTACCAAACAGTCCGGTTCGAAAACGCCGCTCCGAGGTCTCCGACCTTTTTATTAATTTATGTCCTAAAGCGGGTTTCATCCGTCAACCTCTTAATCCGTCCGACTCCGATTATCAGGTTACTTCCCATTCTTCCTCTGGTGAATCGTCGGCCACTCAGCTGCCACCACTGAAAACGGTTCTTGGGTAAGCTAGACTGAATATATGCTTCTGGTATACCATGTTATAACTTATGTTGTTCCTTGACTCTTTGTTTCTCTTTCAGGGCTAAACCTAAACCAAGCAAGAAAGCCCGCCTGAATAAAGCGGCCGAGGAAGACGCTGCCCCTAAACAGGATAAAACACCAGATCTTGAAGCGTTCGTTCCTGAAGATATTCCCAATGATCCTCCTTTGCAAGATGATGCTATTACTGAAAAAAGGCCTATCGGTACCTCAGTCCCTATTGACCAGCCTGCCAGCTCCGTCCGGATTGATAGATCCCGCAGTCCTTCAAAGCCAGCCGATAAACCGACCGCGCCAACGCAAACCGACGAGTCCGTGGATGATGACGTTGTAATTACCGGCGTAGGTCGCTTTGAACCAGGGAATCCTGTCGCTTTGGCCAAGCATATTATGAAAGAAGATTTTTCTGCCATGAACAAAGGCAAATGGGATGTTGATCTGGAAACATATGCTGCTCTGAGTGCCCGAGATCTTCATTCTGGTTACTTGAACCGGCTATATACTAGTCGTTACTGTGAAGCTGGCATGATAAAGATGATGAGAGATAAATTTGAGGTAACTTCCTTGTGCTTCTTCTTTCTTTAATTACTGCCACTGTATTAATCCTCCTAGCCCCCAAGGGCCGGTTTGTAACCTTCTTCAAGCCGGGACTTGAATATAGTCCTTAATACTTTGAAATCCATCAATGTAGCCCCCAAGGGCCGGTTCAACTTAGTATAGTTAAACCGGGACTCCAATAAAAATTCTAACATCAGAACATAACTGAGCAAATAGCCATTAGCCCCCAAGTGCCAAGTTGAATACCTGTATTGAGCTTGGGACTTTGCGATTTAGTAATAGATGAAAATTGAAGGTGCATTAGCCCCCAAGTATCAAGCGTATAACTTGTTATGTGGTTGGTACTTCAAATTCTTGTACCGTTTGTTGAAAGCCAAGCACTGTCTTTATGCAGGCTGAAGTGAGGATCAAAGAGGACCGGATTACTGATCTGCAGGAAATTTTGAAAACCCAACAAGCTGAAACCGACAAGGCAAGGGAAGAAATAACCAGCGCTTTGAGCATCACAGAACAGCTGAAGGAGGGCTTCAAGAAGGAGCGGACTGATTGGGCCACTGAGAAGGCCGATTTAATAAAAAGAGCTGAAAACGCTGAAGCTGCCCTTAAACCGGTGGTAGATGAGCTGACCGCCGTAAAGCGGCAAGTACATTCCATGACCGCTGCTATCTTTGGTAAGCTCCTTTTGGTTTCCTGGACAACTCTGGCCTGCTTATAATAGATCCGGTTTGTGATCTTTCCTGTATTGTTGCAGGTACACGCATTGGTCACTTAGGGTCAGATGTTCGGAAGAAGTTGAAGGCTGCCTACACTTTAATTGAACAGCTGTATACCGGAGCGCAACGGATCATCACCACTGCATCTCATAACAATCCGGCACCCACTTTAATCCAAGACACTCTTAATAGGTTGTCAATGCTTCCTGCTCGGATTGAAGAACTGAAAAAATCTGCTGCTCGAACCGGAGCCATTAACGCCTTAATCCGGGCAAAAGCATGGGTGCCGGATTTCGATCCTGTTGAAGCAGCTCAAGGCTATCCCAGCTTGAAGGAAGATGGCTCAGAGTTCAATGAAGATGATTTGAGGGCGATAAACCGTGCAGTACGCCCTCTGGCTTGTCAATTGGCTGAAGAGGCCGACTTGTCGCATTATCAAGCTCAGTACAATGAACAGAACAAACGAGTGGCTGCACCAATTCCTGAAGCGGAGAATCTGGTTCCTCCAATCCGTAAGCATACTTACGCTCCTGATATTGAACCGTCTTCTCTGATCCATGAAGAGGCTGTCTTTCAAGCTTTAATGGGAATCGACTGGACCACTGTTGATTTCCAGCCAATGGATAGAGATGAGGAAGCTGAAGCGGCGCGGGACGACCCACAACCATCAGACCGGTTTGATGAGCAGGCTTGAACCGGAAGCCGGTTTAAACAACTGCCTTATTATGATCCGCCAAAATAACAATGATCTTATTTGGGCACCGCGTTGCCTTGTAATAGAATAGCCAATACTTCTACTTTAAATATGCCTTCGTGCATACGTACTGATGCTTTTGCTTGAAATCCTCAATTTATATTTCCTGCAATCAGAAAATCTTGAACTGCGGTGGCGGTTATACCGCCAACCGGTTTATAACCTTGATATATATATATATATATCAATGTATTTAAAACATATAATCAAATATGCGATACAAAATACCTGCCATCGCTGGGCATGAAGTTGGCTTAGCCAGGCTTGAAACGGAGGTTCTATAAACCGTTACCATCAAAGGGGAGAAAACAACTCCCATGTAAACCGTGCTGGGTCATTATGAGCCCCCCTGCTACTTCATGATGTTAACAGGAAAGTTAAACCGGGCATATTTCTCCGGAGTACAAATGAACCGATTTCCGTCAGCTGAACCGGTAAAAAAGTGTTGTTGGTTTAAAGGAAACACAACAAAAATTGAAGAATAGTCATAAAAGAAATATGGAAGCAAAGGCAATGATAAAAACCGTTTGCAAAAACATGCTTTACTGAGCTGATCAGATGGTGTTACCACGGTCGGACAGGACCAAGCCCCCAATAGGAGTGACAATGGTTCAAGTCAGCCAGGTCCCCAAATGAAACCGTGGCATTTATGCCGATCAAAAGGCGTGGCAATGGTTCGGGTTCGACCAAGCCCCCAAGTGATTCTGTGGCCTTAGGCCGATCAAGAGGCGTGACTGGTTCAGACTTGACCATGTCCCCAAGTGATCTGGTGGCTTTCGCCTATCAAAAGGTGTCGCATTGGTTCGGACACGACCAAGGCCCCAAGTGATATCACAAAGCTTTTTTTGAAAAGCAAATTTCAAGGGGTAAACCGGAGGCCGCTTTAAAACAGAACCACTCCATGTAACCACACATGATATGAAAGGACAGAGACCCCGCTTTAGCTGAGGCTCCGGTTTTATTATATCAATGATAATATATACACTGCCATAATATGTACATAGATAGAGCCGATGGCTCAAGTGTAGTAAGGCCGAAGATGAGCTATATTCCACGGCCTGTTGGTCTCCTCCTCTGATGTGCGTGAGTCTTTATGCTCTCGAATATCAATCAGATAGTACGACCCGTTGTGCAGATTCTTGCTGACCACGAAAGGTCCCTCCCAAGGTGGGGATAACTTGTGCATATCCGTCTGATCTTGGATGAGCCGAAGCACCAAATCTCCTTCTTGAAAAGTTCTGGTTCTGACCCGGCGACTGTGATAGCGACGAAGATCTTGTTGATAAATCGCCGAGCGGGCAGCCGCTATGTCACGCTCCTCATCTAATAGGTCCAAAGCATCTTGCCGTGCTGTCTCATTGTCCGCTTCAACATAAGCCGCCACACGAGGCGAATCGTGCCGGATATCACTAGGGAGAACCGCCTCTGCTCCGTAGACCATAAAAAACGGTGTGTATCCTGTAGATCGGTTGGGCGTAGTGTTGATACTCCATAGCACAGATGGTAGCTCTTCAACCCAACATCCCGGTGTTCTTTGCAATGGAACCATAAGCCGGGGTTTGATGCCTCGCAAGATCTCTTGATTAGCTCGTTCTGCCTGCCCATTGGACTGGGGGTGAGCCACTGATGATACGTCAAGTCTGATGTGCTCACGTTCACAGAATTCCTTCATAGCACCCTTGGATAAATTGGTACCATTGTCAGTAATGATACTGTGTGGAAAGCCAAACCGGAAAATCACCTTTTTAATGAACTGCACCGCTGTAGCTGCATCACACTTGATGACAGGCTCCGCTTCAACCCACTTGGTAAACTTGTCAACTGCCACCAAAAGGTGGGTTTTCTTATCCTTGGATCTTTTAAAAGGTCCGACCATATCCAGCCCCCATGTTGCAAACGGCCAAGTAATTGGAATCATCCTCAATTCTTGAGCCGGCACATGAGCACGCCTTGAAAATTTCTGACAGCCATCACACCGTTTAACCAAGTCCTCCGCATCAGCATGAGCTGTCAAACAGTAAAACCCGTGACGAAACGCCTTAGCCACCAGAGACTTTGAACCGGCGTGGTGACCACAATCCCCTTCATGGATTTCGCGTAAAATTTCACAGCCTTCCTCAGGGGAGACGCAGCGTTGAAACGCCCCTGATACACCGCAATGATGCAATTCGCCATTGACAATGGTCATAGACTTGGATCGCCGGACTATCTGCCTGGCTAGAGTCCCATCCTCTGGCAACTCTCCCCGGTTCATGTACGCAAGATAAGGAACTGTCCAATCCGGTATAACATGCAGGGCTGCCACCAATTGAGCCTCCGGATCAGGAATAGCCAAATCCGCTTCACCTAGGAGCTTGACTGACGGATTGTGCAACACATCAAGAAAGACATTAGGCGGGACCGGTTTACGCTGAGAGCCCAACCGGCTTAAAGCGTCCGCCGCTTCATTTTTTCGACGATCCACGTGATCCACCTGATAAGCCTTGAAGTGACCTGCAATAATATCCACCTCACGACGGTATGCAGCCATGAGTGGGTCTTTAGAATCCCAAGTGCCAGACACCTGTTGAGCTACGAGGTCCGAGTCACCGAAGCACTTAACCCGACTTAGATTCATCTCTTTAGCCATCCGGAGACCATGGAGCAAGGCTTCATACTCAGCTGCATTATTAGTACAAGGGAACATTAAGCGGAGAACATAACAAAACTTATCACCTCGTGGGGAAGTTAACACGACTCCAGCCCCCGAGCCTTCCAATTGCCTGGATCCATCAAAATGGATAGTCCAATATGTGTGATCCGGCTTCTCCTCTGGTGCTTGCAACTCAGTCCAATCATTGATGAAATCAACAAGTGCTTGAGACTTCACCGCCGTCCGGGGTACGTACTTCAATCCGTGCGGCCCAAGTTCTATAGCCCACTTGGCAATCCGGCCGGTCGCCTCCCGGTTCTGTATGATATCGCCCAAGGGAGCTGAACTGACCACTGTGATAGGGTGCCCTTGGAAATACTGCTTCAACTTCCGGCTTGCCATGAAAACTCCATATACCAGCTTCTGCCAATGCGGATACCTTTGCTTGGATTCAATAAGCACCTCGCTGATATAGTAAACCGGCCGCTGAACCGGATACTCCTTGCCTGCCTCCTTGCGTTCTACCACAATAGCCACGCTAACTGCACGAGCATTGGCCGCTACGTATAACAATAACGGCTCCTTGTCGACCGGAGCTGCAAGAACGGGCGGATTGGCTAATTGCCGCTTCAAGTCCTCCAACGCTTCATCAGCAGCTGGACTCCAGATGAATTGATCTGTCTTTCTCAACATCTGGTATAAAGGGATGGCCTTCTCTCCGAGGCGGCTGATAAACCGGCTCAGTGCGGCGATCCGACCCGCCAAACGCTGAACATCGTTGATACACTTCGGTTTAGCCAGGGAGGTGATAGCCGTAATCTTCTCCGGATTAGCCTCAATTCCTCTGTTGGACACAAGAAAGCCCAGTAACTTGCCTGCCGGAACACCAAAGACACATTTGGCAGGGTTAAGCATCATCTTATAAACCCGCAAGTTGTCAAAGGTTTCCTTTAAATCATCAACCAGCGTCTCCTTCTGCCTTGACTTGACTACAATATCATCCACATAGGCGTGCACATTGCGGCCGATCTGTTTATGCAGGCAATTCTGTACACACCGTTGATAAGTGGCTTGGGCGCTCTTGAGCCCAAAAGGCATAGATACATAGCAGAAGGCTCCAAAGGGAGTAATAAACGCCGTCTTCTCCTGGTCCTTAACCGCCATTTTGATCTGATGATACCCAGAATACGCATCCAAAAAACTCAAACGCTCACAACCCGCCGTGGCATCAATAATCTGGTCAATGCGGGGGAGGGCAAAAGGATCCGCTGGACAAGCCTTGTTAAGATCCGTATAATCCACACACATACGCCAAGTGCCATTTTTCTTAAGAACCAGCACCGGATTAGCAAGCCACTCTGGATGGAACACTTCAATGATAAAACCAGCTGCTAAGAGCCTGGCCACCTCCTCCCCAATAGCTTTGCGCCTCTCTTCGTTAAACCGGCGGAGAAATTGCTTTACCGGTTTATACTTGGGATCAACATTAAGAGTGTGCTCAGCGAGTTCCCTCGGTACACCTGGCATGTCAGAAGGCTTCCATGCAAAAATGTCCCGATTCTCACGGATGAACTCGATGAGCGCGCTTTCCTATTTAGGGTCCAAGTTGGCACTGACAGTGAACTGCTTGGACGAATCGCCGGGCACGAAGTCAACAAGCTTGGTCTCAGCCGCTGATTTGAACTTCAGATCTGAATCATGCTCCGTAGTTGGCTTCTTCAAAGGGGTCATGTCCGCCGGATCAACATTGTCCCTATAATATTTTAACTCCTCCGTGGCACAAACCGACTCTGCATAGGCCGCATCACCTTCCTCACATTCCAAAGCAATCTTGCGGCTCCCATGAACCGTTATTGTCCCTTTGTGACCCGGCATCTTGAGCTGCAAATAGATATAACAAGGCCGTGCCATGAATTTGGCATAAGCCGGCCGCCCAAACAAGGCGTGATACGGGCTCCGGATCTTCACCACCTCAAAGGTTAGTGTCTCGGATCGGGAATCATGCTCGTCCCCAAAAGCCACCTCCAGGGCTATCTTACCAACAGGATATGCTGATTTGCCAGGCACCACACCATGGAACACCGTATTAGACGGTCTGAGATCCTTGTCTGTTAGCCCCATGCGGCGGAATGTCTCATAGTACAGGATGTTAATACTGCTCCCTCCATCCATGAGTACCTTGGTGAATTTATAACCTCCCACCTGAGGGTCTACCACTAATGCCAACTGGCCCGGATTGTCAACCCGGGGGGGGTGATCCTCCCTGCTCCACACGATAGGCTGCTCCGACCAGCGTAAATAACGCGGTACGGCCGGTTCAACAGAGTTCACTGCTCGCTTATGAAGTTTCCGGTCGCGCTTATCCGAGCTAGTTGTGAAAACGTGATACTGCCCATTGTTCAACTGTTTTGGCTGGCTCTGATAACCCGACCGCTGCTGCTGCTGCTGTTGGTTGTAACCCCCTTGACCGTTCTGATTATCCTGGTTATTATTACCGCCCTGATTGAAACCTGAACCGGAAGCTCCATCGTGACCCGGCCCATGGAAACCGGATCCTGAGCCACCACCTGACCCACGGTCATACCGGAAGGCATTAGAGTTTTTAAATTCCTGCATAATGTAACAATCCTTCCAAAGGTGGTTAGCCGGCACCTCCTTCGTCCCGTGTTTTGGGCAAGGCTGATTCAGCAAATAGTTTAAGCGATCCGGGTTAGGATTTGGAGCCCCATTACGATTCGCCGCTTTACCTCTGCGCCGCTGACCCTTGTCCTGCGCATTAGTGTTAGCCACAAAGTCCATGCTGCCATCCGCCTTACGCTTGCCTCCGTTTCCATGGCCCGCCGGTTTGTATTGATGCCCCTTAGAGTTGCTATTCTTTTTTCCCTTCCCTGCTTCGTCATCGTCAGTCTCGGGATCCTTGGTACTACCAGAATCAGCATACTTCACCAAAGCGGCCATGAGAGTTCCCATGTCATTACAGAACCGCTTCATACGCCCCAACTTCTGCTTTAGAGGCTTAAACCGGCAGTTGCCCTCCAGGGTTAAGATCGCAGAGTCAGCATTGATCCTGTCAGACGAGTGCAAGACTTCAGAAACGCGGCGTACCCAATGGGTTGTTGACTCTCCGTCCTCCTGAACACAAGCCACCAAGTCTACTATGGACTTAGGCTTCTTACACGTATCTTTGAAATTTTGGATAAACCGGGTCCATGAACTGATAGAATTAGGCGGCAGGCTTTTCAACCAAGTACGGGTTGTGCCTTCAAGCATCATGGTGAAGTACTTTGCACACGCGGTCTCATCCACATCCAGCATCTCCATTGCCATCTCATAACTCTCTACCCACGCTTCTGGAGATAAATCAGCGGTGTAATTTGGCACCTTGCGCGGACCCTTGAAGTCCTTGGGCAGGCGTACATTGCGTAAAGCGGGGACTAAACAGGGCACTCCCAAGCTAGATGCGACCCCTGGCCCGGCAGAGGTGGTAGGACGAACCGGTGTAAGCTGATCCGCCTCGTTCTGTGCTGCTAACTCGGCCTCCCTTCGTGCCCGGGCCCGGTCCACTACATCCTGAGCATCGTGAACACCACTGGCCGGTTTATTGCCACGGGCCGCTTCACGGCCCCGCGCATTGCTTGATATGGCCGGTTCATCCAGGCACCTACTATAGCTCCGGCTTGGACGAGGTGTGGAATGAATCCGATCGCGGCTGTACGAATATGCCTCCTGTTGAATCAAAGCGGTCCGGAGAAGTTCCTTAACCCGACGCGTCTCTATTGCTTGCGGAGAGTCTCCTTCGACCGGGATAGCTTCTAATCGCGCAGCAGCTGCGACAAGATTGTCCATAGGATTAGAATAATGACCCGGAGGTGTCTGGACCGGCGGAGGAATCACAATGTTCTGCCGAGGAGGTTCCATCAGGCGGGGTTGGACCGTCGCTCCTGGCCCTGGTGCCTCGACCCGGTTTACCTCCAGGTGCCCCGGCGGATTACTGGTTCCAGCTCCCGGAGTGTGAAAGAGATTTCGAGGGTCGAACCCTAACGGCAGGCATGATCTGTGCTTCCGCTTCAAGACTTCCTGTGATGCGTTCTGGTCGAGCATGAGCTTATAGGCCTAGGCGTCCAAAGCGGCCCGCTCTGCGGCCATCCTGTCCTTCTCTGCTGCCAGGTCGGCTTTGGCTTGTGCGATCTGCTCTCTCACCTTTGCAACCTCTGCATCATGGGCCTCCTGATCCGCCGGATTGGCCTCTGCCATAAGTACAGCTAGTGCATCAAACAGGTCAGACAGAACTTGAACCGGTGGGCGCACAAGGCCTCCTGCCCCTGCTGCCACTGCCGCTGCTGATCCGGAGAACATTGCTGCTGCGGTCGAGGAGTGATTCGCCGCCTGCGTACCGGCCATGAATATTCCAACCCGGTTGATCTGCTCAGGGGGGTCCGGAATACTGTCGCCATCGGAACAGCCCCTAATCTGGTCGTCTTGCAACTGGTACAATGATTCGGTCTCTCCGGTTGAGGACTCGTCGCCGGAATAGACGACGGTCTCGCTACCGTATTCTGACTCGTCCCCATGCTCTCCTCCGTGGATGACTCCCACGAAGGCACGCTTCACGGCCGGTTTAACCTGGGTAGATCTCGCACGCTGAGCCGTCTCGACGAGGTCGGTGCGGATGTCCGGCTCAGGCCCAGGCTCACCAATCTTGCCGATAAAAACGTGTATGCCACCAAAGGGGACCCGGTACCCGTACTCGATCGAGCCGGCTTCGGGACCCCATCCTGCATCGTCGATGTAGAGCTTGCCGCGACGACTCTTGGTCATCCGGCCCACAGCATAGCCTTCGAGTCCTTTGAGCTTGCCCTCCAAGATCATCAAACCGTCGTGCGATAGCCCCACGGTGGGCGCCAACTGCCGTGGATTTGTCACGGCAGATGACCTTGTGAAAGGACTTAGTCGTGGAGCCATCGCTACGGGTTAACTTGAAGGGGTTAAAGCGGACACAAAGACACAAGGGTTTATACTAGTTCGGCCCCTTCGATGAAGGTAAAAGCCTACGTCTAGTTGTGATGGAATTGATGTGGTTTCGATGGCTAGGGAGCAAACAAGCTTCGCCTAGGCTCGAGTTGTTGTTGTCTGTCTTTGAACCGCCGCCGGGTCGTCCCCTTATATACACGGGTGACGCCCGTCGGTCCACAGAGTCCGACACCGGTTCATACTCGTATCCCGGTTGGTCTCTCTCTATTCCTAACTTACAATGCAAGTTTACATATCAAGCCGGTTTACGGCTACAGGTTCTAAACCGACTACAGGCCTTGGGCCTTCATCTGCTTAATCACCTTTATACTACTAATGAAGTTAACCCGGCCCAGGTAGGCCGGTTCACACCTAGTAGTAATATCCCCAACACTGCCGGAGGGGGATTCGATCATGGAGGGCTTCTACATCAACTCTATTGCCCTTCCGATGAAGTGCGAATAGTTTACCTCAAACCTACTGGTCCATAGCTAGTAGCTAAATGGCTTCTTCTCTCTCTTTGATTCACAATACCATGTTCTTCTCGATATTCTTGGAGATCTATCCAATGTAATCTTCTTTTGCGGTGTGTTTGTCGAGATCCGATGAATTGTGGATTTATTATCAGCTTATCTATGAATATTATTTGAAGCTTCTCTGAATTCTTATATGCATGATTTGATATCTTTGTAATTCTCTTCAAACTATCGGTTTAGTTTGGCCAACTAGATTGGTTTTTCTTGCAATGGGAGAAGTGCTTAGCTTTGGGTTCAATCTTGCGGTGTCCTTTCCCAGAGTAGGGGCAGCAAGGCACGCATTGTATTGTTGCCATCGAGGATAAAAAGATGGGGTTTTCATCATATTGCTTGAGTTAATTCCTCTACATCATGTCATCTTACTTAATGTGTTACTCTGTTCTTCGTGAACTTAATACTCTAGATGCAGGCAGGAGTCGGTCGATGTGTGGAGTAATAGTAGTAGATGCAGGCAGGAGTCGGTCTACTTGACACGGACGTGATGTCTATATTCCATAATCATTGCCTTAGATATCGTCATAACTTTGCGCTTTTCTATCAATTGCTTGACAGTAATTTGTTCACACACCGTATTATTTGCTATCTTGAGAGAAGCCACTAGTGAAACCTATGGCCCCGGGTCTATTTTCCATCGTGTAAGTTTTCAATCTACTATTTTGCAATCTTTTACTTTCTGATATATAAACCAAAAATACCAAAAATATTTACTTTACCTTTTGTTTAGTTTCATCTATCTCTATCAGATCTCACTTTTGCAAATAACCGTGAAGGGATTGACAACCCCTTTATCGTGTTGGGTGCAAGTTGTTTGATTGTTTGTGAAGGTCTTAGTGATTTGTGCGTTGTCTCCTACTGGATCGATACCTTGGTTCTCTAACTAAGGGAAATACTTATCTCTACTTTACTGCACCACCCTTTCCTCTTCAAGGGAAAAACGAACGCAAGCTCAAGAAGTAGCAGCCCCCTTCTTCTTCTTCTTCCTTGACCTCCCCCGTAGATGGGAGGAGGGTTTCCCCTCTGGTCCATGGGCTCCATGGCGGTGGAGGGGCGAGAGCCCCTCCGAGATTGGATCTGTCTCTCTGTTTCTCTTCTGTTTCGCAACCCCTATTTCTGGCCTTTCACCATTTCTTAAATTCCCGGAGATCCATAACTCCGATTGGACTGAAATTTTAACATGATTTTTATCCGGATATTATCTTTCTTGCAGCAAAAGAAGGGCACCAACCGCCTTGCGGGGTGTCCACAAGCCTCCCAGGCACGCCCATGGTAGGGGGCGCACCCCTAGGGCTTGTGGGTACCTCGGGCATCGTCTCGCGTTGATGCTTTTTCCCAAAAATCACATATATTCCAAAAGAAATCTCCATAAGTTTTTATCGCGTTTGGACTTTCTTTGATATGGATTTTCTGCGAAACAAAAAACATGCAACAAATAGGAACTGGCACTGGGCACTGGATCAATATGTTAGTTCCAAAAATAATATAAAAAGTTGCCAAAAGTATATGAAAGTTGTAGAATATTGGCATGAAACAATCAAAAAATATAGATACGACGGAGACGTATCAACATCCCCAAGCTTAATTCATTCTCGTCCTCGAGTAGGTAAATGATAAAAAGATAATTTTTTATATGGAATGCTATCTAGCATAATCTTGATCATGTAATCTAATCATGGCATGAATATTAAGACACGAGTGATTCAAAGCAATAGTCTATCATCTATTATATATATAAAGTACTTGACGGGTTAACTAGAAAAAGATAATTAGGCTAGAAATTACCACAAAATACCACAAAAATTAGAAACATCTGACCATTAATTTAATAGGCTAAAGTTTTATAGCCATTAGATTAGGTTGACGTCTAGAAAATTACCCACCAATGCCATTATAATTGTATTTGAGGGGAAGAAAACGTTTAGCTCCTTTCAGGCCAACTATTATATATAAAAAATAAGATAGTAGTACGTGCACTCATTCAAGATTAAAAAAAGAGAGGATCTGCGCCGATCCAAGTTTGAAAAGTAGGACGTGCCCTCATAGGTTAAAAAAAAGATGCAACTAGCTGGAACTAAAACCCCCGCAAAAACAAAAACTAGCTGGAACTAAAGACACCCCTAAAAAAAGGTTGTAACTAAAGACATGTGCACTGGTCTAATAAAAGAACAGGACATGCACCCATCGGGAAAAAAGGATGTGCTGATTTCGGTTTATATAGTATAAAAAATACGTAGCTGATCCAGTTAAGAAAAAGGAGATTCGCTAAGCCCTAGCTTTGCTATACGCATGCATGTACTATTAGTTAGAATAAAAAACACGTGTGCATGTGGGCTCTCCGATATATGCATGCATGCCTAGCTTGCTATATACCCCCTCCATTCTTAAATACAAATATTTTTAGAGATTTTAACATAGACTACATACGGAGTAATTAAAATAAATGAATTTACACTCTAAAATACGTCTATATACATCCGTATGTATTCATATTGAAATCTCTTAAAAGACCTATATTTAGTAACGAAGGGAGTACGTGTATGTATTTAGCTGGAACAAAAAACGTGCATCCATGCACTTAATATATGCATTCATGCAGGGCGTTTGTGCATTGCCTGTTAGAAAAATGTCTGATGGCAAGTCCTTAATATATGCGTGCAGGTGTGCCCCAAACCTTCTCATGCTAAACCAAGCCCAAACCATTCACAGCCGGATGGTTCCACAGCAGCATGATGGGCCCCATTGCTGGATTACGAGGGCAACCTCAAGTGCATAATTATCATCGGCGACACTGCTGCATCAGGATGGTGCGCGCTATAGCTTCACAGCTTCACGAGGATATCATCGGTGATGAAATCTCCTAGCTATGAGGTCCACATGTTTGTCTTTTTTGTCCAACCCAGTGTTTAATCAGAGAAAAGAAAATAAGCTGCATGGTGTTAGGATGCTACGTGCTGGGTTTCAGTTCTATTCTGTAGAGCGAGGAGCCAGTTCTCCCTTGATTTGTCACGCACTATCATCCTGACGTTCCCCTGATATAACTAGCTAGCATGCATATCATCTACATCATACACCACGTACCTCAACTTAACAATAGTATGCTAGCAGACTATAAAGGAAAGGACCGATGGATTCTGTTCATGGTTCCAATCGTTGATACACTTTGGCAATGTAAAGTAAAAAAATAGGTTCGTCGTATTACGCTATTCTGCTTTTACACCAGTAACATCAAACAAGATGACTTGAAGTGTGTACAACATATGATTTTTATGCTAATGGCTATACATCGTGGATTTCCTTCTTAATTAATTAAATTAAATGGATCATGAGCATCAGTCAAATATGCTCGGTAACAAGCCTTGCTAATTAAGCTTAGTTTTCTGTTGAACTAATATGGTGCGCAAAAATTATTAATAACTTTTGAATCATTTTCCTGTAACACTTGAGATGGTCTTCAGACTTCCTTTTTTCACATATTTGGATACAAATGACCACATTTACCAACATCTGCCGAAGTACTAAATGGTGTAATGTTCGAACGACCATATATATGGTCATTGATCTATTGTTTTAGCAAACAAAATAATAATGTAGTGATGCTGGTGTAAAAGCAGAATCGTGTTGGTTAGCAATTTCTTATATCGAAGGCTCCGTTTATTGAATTGTCACTAGATTTATTTTATAATCTGTGGTAAAATAAATTATCCATGAATATGTAAAAAAGTTGGTTAGCACAACCAATTATCATAATCTACCATTCCAAACACAAGCTAAGTCGACGAGCCTGTGAAAATATTCTTTATTCAACAAAAACGGGTTACCTTGCAAGTAGGTTTGTTAGAAACAATTTCTTAGACACCTTGGCAATATCTAATCAGAATAATAGAATACTATTATAGGCATTCCCCACACACTCAAGCTTTTCATTACAACCACGTATCCAGCTTCTTCGATGATGTACAAGCTTCTTGATTATACCGCAGTTTCTGTCTCATTATCGACTATAATTTTTTTATTAACCAAACATAAAGGATAAAAGCCTACGAAGTAGATCGTTTTAATCAAATAACAAAATAACATTTCGATCTTATGACGACAAAAGGAAGAAATAATAATTGTGTCTTTCCGTTGAATTATCTAAAAAATGATTTTTTTTCTTCATATACCAAATTTAAAATTAAAACTATGCTTACTAAGATGTTCATAGTCAATTAATAGATCAAGTGAGACATAATTGGCAAAAATAACAAGGATACACATATCAACAACTAAAAGGTTAATATGACAATCTAACATAACATTAGTAATATAAACATGCCTATGTTTTTATGAAATGAAAATTAAAACAAACAAACATGATAAAATGGCTACAAAATTACAAAATATAAAATTGCACAATACGATTAATTGCGGGAAAAAGTTAGTACAATATGCATAAGAACGACGTAGATTACTAAATAACATATATATTTGTATAATAAATGATAAATAAAACATACCAAGACAAATCAATGTTTGCGAAAGGCTCATATTTGTGAATGTGGTCACAATAGGTTTCAACTTTCTTTAGACAAATACAATAATGTGTTCTTATTAAAAAAACTTTATAAAATTCTAGCCCGCAGATCGGGCGGGCCACTTTGCTAGTTTGACATAAAAGACATTAATACTCAGGCATCCCAACAAACAATCATGTCTTTCAAAATATCAATGCTAAAGAACACTATCCCTACGAAATCATATAGCCTTATCATGCTCCATCTTCTTAACACAAAATATAAATCATGCACTACCCCTGTGTCAGCAAAACAATTGGTTCATACTTTTTAAGATGCTTCAGCTCTTTCAACTCTCACGCAATACATAAGCGTGAGTCATGGATATAGCACTATGGGTGGAATAGAATGCGGTGGTAGAGGTTTATGTGCAGAAGACAAAAAGGAGAAAGTCTCGCATCAACTAGGCGGATCAACGGGCTATGGAGATGCCCATTAATCGATATTAATGCGAGGAGTAGGAATTGCCATGCAACGGATGCACTAAGAGCTATAAGTTTATGAAAGCTCTAAAGAAAAATAAGTGGGTGTGCATCCAACTTGCTTGCTCATGAAGACCTAGGGCAATTTGATGAAGCCCATTGTTGGAATATACAAGCCAAGTTTTATAATGAAAAATTCCCAATAGTATATGAAAGTGACAATATAGGAGACTCTCTATATGAAGAACATGGTGCTACTTTGAAGCACAAGTGTGGAAAAGGATTGTAACATTGTCTCTTCTCTATTTTTCTCTCATTTATTTATTTTCTTTTTCTTATTTTTTTTATTTTGGGCTCTTTGGCCTTGATAACCCGCAAGTATAGGGAATAATTGTAGCCTCTTTCGACAAGTAAGAGTGTCGAATCCAACGAGGAGCTAAAGGTAGAACGAATATTCTATCAAGCCCTATCTGCCACTGATACGACTCTATGCACGCTTAGTCTTTGCCTTACCTAGAACAAGTATGAAACTAGAAGTACTTTGTAGGTGTGATAGGATAGGTTTTGCAAGATAATAAAGAGCATGTAAATAAAAGCTAGGGGCTATTTAGATAAAGAAGCAATAAAGTAAATATAGTGAGTGTGAAAAAGTGGTGTTAGGAGTTGTGAAATTGTCCCTAAGCAATTGACTACTTTACTAGACCAATAGCAAGTTTTATGTGGGAGAGGCATAAGCTAACATACTTTCTCTTCTTGGATCATATGCACTTATGATTGGAACTCTAGCAAGCATCCGCAACTACTAAAGATTCATTAAAGTAAAACCCAACCATAGCATTAAAGCATCAAGTCCCCTTTATCCCATACGCCACAATCCCCTTACTTGGGTTTAAGCTTCTGTCACTCTAGCAACCCACTATAAGCGAATCATGAACGTATTGCAACACCCTACAGCGGGAATCCCTCACGCTTGCGCGACACGGAGGGCACAATAGGACAGCAACATAACCAGAAGCAAATTAAACCAATCATAGCAATTCACCAATCACCGGTAGGACAACGAAAATCTACTCAGACATCATAGGATGGCAACACATCATTGGATAATAATATGAAGCATAAAGCACCATTTTCAAGTAGAGGGTACAGCGGGTTGCGGGAGAGTGGACCGCTGGATATAGATGGTGGAAGGTGATGGAGATGTTGGTGAAGATGGCGGAGGTGTTGGTGAAGATCGCGGTGATGATGATGGCCCCCGGCAGCGTTTCGGCGCCACCAAAAGCAAGGGGGAGAGAGCCCCCTTCTTCTTCTTCTTCCTTGACCTTCTCCCTAGATAGGGAACCACCCTAATGTCCGAGGTATAGACACAGTTGCTTCTCATAAATGGTAGTAACATTGTGTCAACAGCAGTTGGATCGCCTTTCACCATCATTGGATAGTTTTGTCCAAGGAAGAGCGAGTTTTCTCCAATACTATCAATTCTGTACCAGGGAGAAGGAGTTGGCGCTAGCACACTAGTATCCATCCCTAATACCATGCAACGGGTGTTATAATAGGTCCGGAGAGTGCGACCATGGGAGACTACACCTGCTTCCTTAGCAGTAACATCATCAGTGGGCTGTATACACACAAGAAGAGGTGATCCATTGGAATTAGTTGCCAGGCGCCACAAAGTATATGGGCGTTGCTCGTCCTCATGCTCGTGATCATCACCATCGTCGTCTCCCCCTTGGTTATAAAAATTTTCAAGTATGGGTGGTGGAATGTTCACAGGACCTTGGAAACACAAGAAGAAGGTTAATTAGTAAAGGGAAACTTGCTAACCCACATGCATGTGGATGAAACAATTATAATTATGGTGGAAGACAAATGTACCGAAAGCATAAGGATTCCATGCAAAAATAGTT
This sequence comes from Triticum aestivum, assembly GCF_018294505.1. Classification (NCBI taxonomy): domain Eukaryota; kingdom Viridiplantae; phylum Streptophyta; class Magnoliopsida; order Poales; family Poaceae; genus Triticum; species Triticum aestivum. The sequence continues at coordinate 588,432,657 of NC_057804.1, read as the reverse complement.
CCACGAGTGGTGGCAGCAAACACAAGGCCCTCGTATTGAATTGCATCACAGTACTCATCCGTGTACATAAATTGATTTTTGAGCAATATCCATCGAGTCAAACCACCAAGGACGGCAACAAGCTTGTCGAAGATAGCAACAACTTCATAGTTGTTGTAATTCCAAGAGCGGTTGGGAACTCGACAAATTTCTATCTTCCGTAGAAGACAGTCACCATGATCGTATTTGAATGTGCGTACAATACCGGTGTGCTCAACCTCTGGGCAGTCTGCTGAGATTTTTGGAAGTGGAACCTGGTCACGAGTGTACACATTCACAAGTTCCCACTCGCAGTTGGACCCAATGTAAACAACCCAATCTCCATTTGCGCCTGCCCAAGCCTTGCCCTCAAGCGATGGCATCTTAACATCATACGTATCATTATCAAGCGGCATCAACTTGCACAGGGCGAGGCCTCCGTCGTGCTAACGCCAGTCATCAGGGTCATGGCGAAGAAGATAGGGGAGATCAAACCGCTCCTTGACTCTTGGGTTCCTTGTAATGATGTTATTAGTTGAGACGAGAATGGGATTGAACGAACCTGCCATGCTAGCCAAGGTGATGACATCGCACCGATCAATGAGTTCCTCCACCACGTCATCTTTCAGATCGGGGCAAGAATATCGGGGTCGTTTCTGGCCTGTTCCCTCCATGGAGAAGACGATCGAACAATGGAAGAAGAAAGGGTGAAGGGCTAAAGGAAAATGGAGGAGGGAGAGGAAGAGCGTGCGACATCAGTTCCAATTCGAGAGGGAAAGGCGAAGAGTCGGTGGAAGGTTGCCAGTTTGCCACGGTTCACTAAGAGGCGCCCCAGCCTACACATCCGTTCAGAAATACTCCTACTACTCGCCGTCGTCTCACTGATATGTTGGAACGGGACCACATGTCAACGAAACATGGTCTGTAATTTCTCGTGCAAAATGCGATCTGGCCGCGTTGGCCCGAGGTGCCGCATTAGTTATCGACCTTTATTTTTTTAATGGCGTGCCATTCAGTTTTGAAGCACGACTAACTGGTACTGTACGCAGAGAAAATATAAACTACTCTACCACTACTCCACCTCCAGTACTAGTAGTATAAAAAAGATATATAGGCTGGAGCTTCAGCGCTTTCTTGCCAAGGGCTGCCTACTTGCTTCTCACACTACCACCCTCTCTCCAGATCTAAAAAAGATGGCCCCTCTCTCCCTCCTCACCGGTGGTCACAGACCCGCCGTGGAAGAAAAGGATGTGCAGCGCTGATGCACTCATCATCGGCGAGCGAGGTCACGCACTGACGACAAGGCCGTCCTCTCAGACCTAGCGCCCGCACGGGATGGCCTCCGTCCCCAAGCTCGTTGCCGTAGTGTGTGCGGAGGACGACGACCACGAGCGAAGCCACTTCCCGCCGACCCTCAGGTATGCTACCTCTTTTCGAACCATACCCTTGTTCTATTGCCCCATCTGTCATGTCGTTGCATGTGGATCTTTTTCCACTCCACCATCTTCCCAATTTGCTATCCTCTGCTCTGCTGGCCACGCAGACGAAAACCATAATTTGCACTATTAAAGGAAACCCTACTTCATGCAGACTAATCCATGTCTGGGTTGAATAAGGAAAGGAAGGGAGACTGTACTGTCCAAGAGAGTAGGCTTCGAACCCGCATCTAGGTTGAAAAGGGGAAAATCAGTAGCTAAGGAACGAGTCTCGTGTCTCTTGGTTGAAGAAGGGTAGAAAGGCATGACACGCAATAGAGAATGACCAGGTCGATCGGTTTGTTGTCCTCACATAGGAAAAAGGTGGCTAAAGAGAACAAAAATGGGACGTAATCCACATATGATGCCTGGATATTTGTTACTCTGGCAACCATACCTCTCTCACCACTCTGCATCCGTGGAGGTACATCGTACTGGTGAGCCCACTATCCGAATGGGCCTCCCATGCTCTTATTGCCACTTTTTTTGAGTATAACGCCAGCAGTCAAGTCAAGCAATGCTACTGCTAAAGTGATGCCACATTTAACTAATGACGCTCTCAGTCTAATGCCACCGATAAATTTAAGCAATGCCATTTAATGTCACTGGATTATTTTAGGGTTAGCTGTTGATTGTGGATGTAGGCATTCTAATGTTGTTGCACAGCCAGTATACCAACGATGAAACTTGTTACTACCTTCAGATTTTTGCAATGTTAATGCTTATAGATTACATACCTCACTTTCATGAGATAAGTTGATTTTTTTGTACAGTGTCACCAAAATGCCAAGGCGCTGATATCATTTTATTTTGGTTAAACTGCACAAACAATTATGAAGACAAGAGGAAAGGTCAAGAGTGGGCACTTCCTCCTCCGGCTTTTCTCTTGATCCATTCGATCAAGTTTTTATGTTTGATCGATTATCAAGATTGGGATAGCAATTTTTAAGGTCCCCCCCAAGTTTGAAATGATATTTACCTTGGAGGTACATGGTTTGCAATTTTTTTATACTGTCATTAGTTAATAATGCTAGTTACCAACAGACTTTTGTATTTGGTTTAATGCTCATGCACAGCTAGTATACCAATGCTGAAACTTGTTACCATTACATTTTGTATTGTTAATTCTTATAGAAACCTTCCAGTGCTAGAGTTTATTGAAATCTGTGCAGTAAAACCATTGTACTGTACCCTGTAATAAACTAACTACTCTACTGTTGCACTAGCCACTGGATTAGTGTATATTTGTAGTATTTGAATGGTGTTGCATTAGCGTATGGACATAAATAAAGTGTGGCAAGCTTTCCCGGATATGTGCTCAAGAAAACTACTACCTGTTTTTCTAAATACTAGACGTTTGGGTACTTTAAATTGAACCGCGAAAACGTCTTATATTAAGGAACAGAGGGTGTAGAGTTCACTCAAATTATCCCGGTAAAGCTAGTGACACCTTTGTTAAAATTAATGTTCATTATGTTACCGGAGGAGGTCTGTATGTTTGTCTCTAATGCCTGTCGACTACATACCTGATATCATGATGTAATGTTAAGTCATTTCCTTTTATACAGTGTCACTGAATTGTCAAGACGGTGATGGCATTTTATTTTAGTAGAACTGCACAAAAATTGCTTAAAAGAAGAGGAAAGGTCAGGAATGGCTCAGTTTTTCAGAAAAAACTATGCATGCCTTCCTGACATCAGCCGTTGTTGCTTTATTTATTCCTTCAAACAGGTGGTTAGAAACAGTCTTGCTACCTTTTCCCATTAAGAAATTGGAATGCTTACATTTGTGAGTCTATGCTTCAACTAGTGCCACTTTCATAGTAATCACACTTTCAATATCTATGCAAACAGGGATGCTTGATTTTAGTGGAACTGCACAAAAAGTCCAACTGGTTCAACATTAGGAGCATGTTTTTTTCCAAACCTTTATATCCAATTGGTGGCACTATGAGCTGTTCATTACGAAGGTGCATTGTTTTCTACTATCTTGCTATTCTTTTTGTACTGTCATTAGATAGTAATACTAGTGGTTTGCACGTGAATTTATTGGCAGGGTGGACCTACATTGGAGGTGCAGGACAGGATTCAAAGATTGGATGCTCAATTTCGGTTGTATCGATTTCACCTCTTCCATCACTGCGAACATGGATATCCTTGGTCTGATGAAGAATAGGCACCTCTTCCATCACTAGGTGCTTCATTGCTTTGGTCTGATTATACAATGGGCATCATTTTGCCTAAGTTAAAGTTTGTATTCCAAAAATAGTCTCGCGGTGTGATCGAGAGAAGACCAAATCATATTGCAGTGGATGTTCCTCCATCATGTGTGGTTCATTCTCATGGTTCCAGCTGTTGGTGAAACCACTTACGTTTGCAAGAGGAATTGTAGACTTTACAAACAAATTTGTCTTTCAGTCTGTACTGAATGTTGGCCAAGAGAAGCATCCATGTTAGTAGGAAGAATAGATGTTTTTTCTAGATCTTTGCTTTGGAGCTACATATTTGTATATGATTTGTGAATCATTGAGATGCATTGACATGTTGATCTTATCTATGGGAATCGTACTAGTTAGTTTTAGTTGCGACGCAAGATCCGAAGTGGCTGATCTTTGCTTTTGGAGCTACATATTTGTATGTGATCTGTGAATCATTGAGATGCATTAACAGTTACTTATTTCTGTTCGCTCAGTGTTTACAAGTTACTGATCGATCACTAGCTAGCCTAGAAATGCGCTCCTGGCAGTTTTATTTGCGACGCAAGATGCAAAGTGGCAGTTTTTTGAATAAAAATGCCTACCTCTGAAGAAACTGACAAGCTACACTATCGAACCTACACGGATAAATAGCAGATCACGCACGTACTACCTCCTTTCCAGTTTGCAGAGCTCAATTCAAGAAACGACCTACTCGATCCTACACGAATAAAGAGCGGATCATGCACGTACTAGTACCTCCTTTCCGGTTTGCAGGGCTTAATTCAAACCTCTCACCAACCAAGGTACTCCCTCCGTCCGGGTTTATTAGTCCCGTGAGCAAAGCAGCAAGACCAAGGCATGACAATAATTAACGGCATGCAGAAGTTTAAGCATAATTAATCCCAGCGATTTAAGTGGTTGCATGCGTGCCCTCGGCTGCGACTCGTTGCATGCTGCTTCACGTACTGCCTGCGAGCGATTCTGAGTGCCTGCATGCAGCCGACCGTAATTAAGGCAGCTAACTGATGTGAAAAAGATACACTTTAATGTTGCGGGCTTTTTAAATCCGTGGCATCATTATTGACAAGGAGGGAGATGATTCGAGTGCACTCGTTTGACCGCCATGCCGACGTGCGACCCAGACGGGACGGGACGGCATAGTCATAATTTCAGTTTCTCTAGTTTTCCACGGCAAGCTGACGTGCTAAGACATTATGCATTGAATTCCGATGACCGTAGCACTACCTTCCCCCTATAAGTACTGTTTCCCGGCCTTCTCCGGTGCCACCGTGACCCAACTCGCCATATCCTCATAAGCCCCCATTGGCCCGACGTCGCTCGCCATGTCCGCCATGCCCCTGCCCGTCTGCGGTAGGCGACGCCGGAGGCGGTCACCGTCGGAACTAGTGTTTGGTTTTCACCGGAAGGCGGACGGAGGGAGGAGGCATTCTATCTGTATTTAGTTGGCAATGCAGAGATCAAGGAGTTGTTGGAGTGCGACCGCATGGCGGAGGAGCAGGAGTTGTTGGAGCACGACCGCCTGGTGGAGGAGCAGCGTATCACCGATTTGCACCGCCAGCGGGACATGGAGCAGCAGCGTACCGAGGCTCTGAGTCACGAGCAGAGCGCCCGCAACTGGGCAGACTACGTGGAGGGCGGTGCCCGGCAAATAGCCCTGGAGGCTGTCGGGCACGCACGCGTTCGCGACGCTGATTTTTACTACCAGCTCATCAAGTGGGTTTCCCGCTTGGAAGCCGAAGCTTCGGTGGACCACGCCGGCATGGAAAGGGCCAACACGCGCAAGCAACACGCCCTATCGCACCTCTTGCAAGTCCGAGGCGAGGCGCAGGACGCCGGTGCCGGCATTTAGTGTGTACCACAGATGGCGGCCGGCATCGTCTAGTTAGCTAAGAGTAAGTTAGTACTTGTACGCTACTAGAGTATTAGTGGGAGTAGATAGTTAACTTGGCTATGATGGTTGTCAACGTGGAAGTTCAGTACTCTATATGTGGATCAGACTTGTTACTTTGCTCTGGATGTTGAACTTTCCCTTTGAACGTATGGAATGGGCTGTTATTTTTTAAATGGGTTGTATTTGTCCTCCACGGGTTTAAAGGCTGACTTGTGGGCCTAGCAAGCTGACGTGTACACAATCAGGAGATGATTGTACGTGGAGAGGATGACAGCAGGGACCCACCAAGATCATGGAAGTATGCAAGCAAGTGCCTCCTTATTTCAAGCCAGTAAAAAATGACTCCTCCTAGTGGATTTCTCACATCTGGGTCCCATACCATTGTCAACGTAGTCAATAAACGAGAGAATTGCACAACGAGCGGCTGACACCAGGGACCCAGCAGCTCGCCCAGTTATTTTTGTTTTGGGTTAATTTGATAAATGCCACTCCAAATCTGGAATATCCGAGAAATGCCACTGCAATTACCAAACTTTGAAAAATGCCATTTCTACTAGCATTTTTCGAAGTCTGGAGTGGCGTTTTTCAAAGTTTGAAAACTGCAGTGGCGTTTTTCAAAGTTTGCAAAAATTGCAGTGGCATTTTTCAAAGTTTGGAAATTGCGGTGGTATTTTTATGAATCGCCATAATTGGAGTGGCATTTATCTAATTTGTTTTTGAGACGGAAGCAGGATGTCAACGGGGCTGTGCGGGACACTCTGGCCTGTCTAGACAACCTTTTCTTTTATGTTTACCACAGACCAGCCCAATAGTTTTTTTTCTTTCTGAAAATGGCTAGCCCAGTATTTTTGTGATTTGTCAAGTAAGTCGCTTTATCACGCCTGTTGGCTGCAAAATCTTTCAAGACGAGGAGAGCTTCAATCGGCTGGCCGAGAAAATGGCCTATCAGTAATGAGAAATGTGTTGTACATTTTTAAAACACATCAAACCGGCAATTAGTTTCAAATATCTTTTTTTTCCATTTCGAGATTTTAAATTGCATTAATTTTTATGCGTGGACAATTTATTGGATTTTATATTGATATGCATTTATTTTTAAAATCAGTCTGAATGTGACTCGAAATTTCGGGATTAAAAACAGTTCAGACCACACCGACATATGCAAAATTTTGTATAATTTTTTAACCGTGGCCACAATATGGGTTGTAATGCTAACAAAAAGAATATGGGCTCCAAAAAAACCCCTAAGAATTAGCAAATGGGCTATAAATTATTTGAAATAATGACAGATGGATTGTATGCTGTTTTCCACATATTTGAGGCTTTCCACAGATGGCATGTATACTGTTGGATGTCCATCCAACTGTCACATCCCTAGTCTGGTATGACCTAGACTAGCTAGTCATTTGTGCATCATGTTTAAATTTTCATTTAAATTTGAAATGAGGATTGGTGGAACCCTCAGACTCATTTTGAAAATGACCCAAATAAAAATTTCTCCAAAAGGGTCCAAGAAAATGCTCATGTTGCTCTCTGAAAATATTGGACAGAGATAAAAATCAAACCAATATTTTTAAGAGCTCATAGGTATTTATTTTGGGCATTTGGAATTAATGCATAAATATTTGCATTGGAAATATATTAGTTATATATATTAATATATGTCCAAAAATTATGCCATTTATAAAGGAGCTCTGGAATAATATAGTTAGCTCCTGCAAAAATTGGCATAAGGTAATTAAATGATTTAATATTTTAATTAAATCAAAACAAATGTCAGAAAAATTAGAAAACAAAAATAAAAGAGGGAAACTTACCTGGGCCTCCTCCCTGTGCGGCCTGGCCGGCCCAGCAGCCAGCAGGCGGCCCAGCCCGCCTCCTCCTCTGTCGTCTTCGTCCTCGACAGAGGGAGGGGAGCGTGCCCGGCGCGCGCGCACGCCACCGCGCCACGCCACCTCCCTCTCTGCCTGCCTGCCCTCTCCCCTCCTCGTCTGCATGCCCCGGAGACGCCATGCAGCCACCCCGACCCCTCTCGCACTCTCCCTCGCCCTCCTCCTCTCCCCCTGCTCTCTCCCTCGCACACCCGAGCGCCATCACCGCCGCCGCTCGCCGTTGCCGCGGCCACCGGCCTCCCCTCACCTCCCCGACACGCTTCCCAGCTCCGCCGCGACCCCCTCTCCCTCCTCACCGAGCAAAGCAACCCGGGCGAGCTCCGCTTCATCGCAATCGCCGTCGTCTTCAAGCTTCGGCCGACGAGATCGCCGTCGTCGCTCCGGCTGCCCCAAGCATTCCCCGAGCCCGCTTCGACGCCCGCTGCAACCGCGGTGAGCTCCGCCACCGTTCCCCTCTCTTCTCCCCCTCGTTCCCGCGCCGTAGCTCCGTTCCCCACCACGACGGAACCTCCGCCACCGCCGAGCTCGCCGTCGACGCAGCTCTGGTGACCATTTGGTCACCCCGGCGAGTCTAACAAGTTCGTAAGGCCCTGTAGAGCATCCCTAGCGCTTTGCTTCGCTCGCCTTCGAGCTCCAACCACGTTTTCGTGCATGACCGAACTCCGGCGGCCGCAGCCGAGCTCACCGCCGTCGACTCCGGCCACCCCAGGCGCAGCCACGGCCACCGCCCGATGCGCCATCGTGCTAGCTCTCCAACGCACCTAGCCGCGCGCCATTTGGAGCACCACAGAGGAAACCCAGGGCACATGTACGCCGCGGACCTCGCCGGCGACTAACCGCCGGCGGGTTTGACTTGTTCGACCTGGGGTTTGACCCCCCCAGGGTCACTGACCAGTGGGCCCGACCCCCCCTAATCTTTTAATTAAGTTAAACTAACCCTGTTTAACCTCCTGACAATGACGTGTGTACCCCACACGTCAGGTTTGACCCCATCAGCCGCAGTTGACTGCTGACGTCATGCTTACTCAATGCTGACGCAATATATATTTTCTGGAATTAAATAATTCAGGAAATTCCAGAAATTGATTTAAACTTCAAAAATTCATATCAATTCAACCGTAGCTCAGATTAAAATAATTTATATATGAAAAATTATCAGAAAAATGTAATCTATCCATCTGTACTAGTTTCATGCATGACAAACCAACTTATACATGCTGAATATGAGAAAACACATTATGGCATATATAAGAGACTTAATTTAGAATTGCATTTGGCTTTGGGTCAAATGGACTTCAAACCAAATGAGTACTAGTTGCATTAGCACAATCAGCATCACATCTTCATGCCATGTTCATGCATCATTGTGTTGCATATGCTTGTGTTTTGATTGTTGGCACCGTTCCTTCTCGATAGGTCCTGCTCTGGAGTCCGTTCCAGAGTGCCTGTCTATGAAGCAGTGCCTTCCTTGTTGATTTACCAGGCAAGCAAACCCCCTTGTTCATTTCGATAAAACCCTACTCTCTCGCTCTTGCTCTCAGTTATTGCATTAGGACAACAACGATTCATCTGCTACTTTGTGCTGCGGTAGTTGAACCCATTCCTCTGCATGACCTGTCATTGCCACAGTAAATAGTTGAAACCCACTAGCATGTGTAGGAGTTGATTGAGCCATTGTTGTGTTCCTACCATGCTATGCTTGCTATTGCTTAGAGTTGTGTCAGGTCTGGTTCATTGGGAATGAATTGGAGTGTTACAAAATGTTCTGATGTTGAGAGTGAAGTGTGTGAACACTATTTGGTAAAGGTAGCGGTGAGAGGCCATGTAGGAGTACATGGTGGGTTGTCTCACTGGAACCGTCCTTAAGCACTGAGTTCTATGTATGTTGTCCAATGACTCGATACTACCACACATTGGGTTCCGGTAACTCGACCCCTCTCGACTTATTAACCAACTTGGTCTCTGTCCAGGAGTCGCAACTAGTTTCTGGTGTTTGTAGGTAGTGCTATTTTTCTACCAAGTGGCACCCGGCAGGGTGGGCTTGGGACAGACTAGGCACACGTGGCCTGGTGTACCGAGTGGCACCCGGATGGTGGGCTCGGGAACCCTGCACACATCGTTTGGGGCCGTGAGCGACACCCCGGTCGGATCTCCTTGCGGATGGAACCCGAATAGGCGATAAACCTGGGCTAGAGTCTTGTGTGGTTAGTCAGGTCGTGGCCGACACCCTCGCCAGGCTTCCGCTTGAAGGTTGCCGAGATACATGACGTGTACATGGCGGTAAGTGGCGAGAGCGTGTGTGAAGAAGTACACCCCTGCAGGGTTAACATGATCTATTCGAATAGCCGGGTCCGCGGTTATGGACTTCTTGGATGCTTACATGGTACATAGACAACTTGAAGTGGATACTCTAAAATGCTCAAGACAAGTGTGAGTGCTATGGATGGCCTTCTCGTAGGGAGACGGGAATGAATCCATAGTAGTGTATTGTGTGGTGATTAGTGGACTCGTGTACGTTGTCTCACCTCAAGAGTTTCTGGTAGTCGTAGAACAGGATAGCCACAGAGTCAAAGCTGGCTTGCTGCAACTAAACCCCACATTACCCTCTTGATACAAATGCATGTATGATAGGATCTGATGTAAGTCTTGCTGAGTACCTTTGTACTCATGTTGCTTTATTTATGTTTTTGCAGCGGAGACTTCGGTCTTAATAGTGTTCTCGTGGACTTCGACTAGTAGCTTGTACCTCAGCTACGATCTTGATCGGACGTTGTAGATAGTCAGGCTTTCAGCCTTTTTCATTTATAGATGTCTGTACCCAGACATGTAATGCTTCCGCTTGTTGCTTGTATGCTCTGTATGATGGGTTTTGTGACCCCTGTTTGCAATAAATGCTATGATGGCTCTTCTGAGCCTTTATCTATATGATTGTTGAGTTATGCTGTGATGCCATGTTGTACAGCACATACTTGCATGTTATGCATACGTGTAATGTGTATTGCTATGGGTGGGATCTGACTATCTAGTTGTTTATTCTTAGTAGCCTCTCTTACCGGGAAATGTCTCCTAGTGCTTCCACTGAGCCCTAGTAGCTTGCTACTGCTCCGGAACACTTAGGCTGGCCGGCATGTGTCCTTCTTCGATCCTGTGTCTGTCCCTTCGGGGAAATGTCACGCGATGAATACCGGAGTCCTGTTAGCCCGCTACAGCCCGGTTCACCGGAGTCCTGTTAGCCCAGTGCTACAGCCTGGATTCACTCGCTGATGACCGACACGTTCGATGCTGGGTCATGGATGCCTGTCCCTGTAAGTTAGTGCCACTTTGGGTTTACGACTAGCCATGTCAGCCCGGGCTCTTTATCATATGGATGCTAGCGACACCATCATATACGTGTGCCAAAAGGCGCAAACGGTCCCGGGCAAAGGTAAGGCGACACCCATGGGGATACCGTGCGTGAGGCCGCAAAGTGATATGAGGTGTTACATGCTAGATCGATGTGGCATTGAGTCGGGGTCCTGACAGCGCTGGTATAAGAGCCTGACTGCCTGTAGGATTACCAAGCCAAACTGGTCGAAGTTGAGTCTAGAAAATCTTTAGTTATGTAAGGGAATTGATTGTGGGAAGGAACGTAAGGCTCTTTTTACTCCTTTACCTCATGGCCTTCTGATCTGAGTCGTCCTATCTTTCCGACGGGGTTAAGGAACTAGGCTTTCTCTTCCGTCTATCAGGATCACGTGTTACTACTCTGTAGTCCCATAGGATTGGTTGATCGGAGTCATACCCCAGTTTTCGAGTACTTCTGGTGTAGTCTGTTTAGTATGATCTCAGAACCTTGAGTAATGATGATGAGTATGTTACCACCCCATTTTTAGTAGGATGTATCATTCTGAGCATTTTACTGCAGTTATGCTGCCGGAATTTCCCTAGGAGTTCGAGTGATACTAATCCCTTGTCCTACATTCTATAGCCTATAGATTGATGCTGATTCCGTCCTTGGTTTCGTTTCTCAGGATGTCATCAAGTTCTATTGTTCGTAGCCAGAACCATGGAGATGGTAGGGATGAGGATCCTCCCGACCCGCCTTCGTTGACAAAGTTCATGTTAGAAATGGAGAGGAACAAGCGTGAGTCTAACCGTTTGTTGGCACGTATCGAGGAGAACACCGCACATCAGTCCAATAAGTCTGCGACCATTCATGACTTCATTCGCTTGCACCCACCTACCTTTCATCATTCCATCGAGCCACTCGATGCAGATGACTGGCTCTGTAGCATCACTCTTAAGCTGCGTTCCCCGAGCGTAGCTGAAGATGACAAGGTCACTTATGCCACATACCACCTAGAAGGTCCTGCTAGTCTTTGGTGGCAGAACTATGAGGCTATGCTTCCAGCTGACCAGACTCCCACCTGGAGGGATTTCACTGAGGCTTTTTGCGAGCATCACATTCCCCAGGCCCTCATTGATCGCAAGAGAGAAGAGTTCTGTAGTCTCACCCAGAATAAGATGGTTGTTGATGCTTACAGCAGAGAGTTCGAGAACCTCGCCCGTTATGCCACAGAAGAAGTGTCCACGGACGCCAAGAAGCAGGCTAGGTTCCGAAAGGGTCTCAATCCCAAGTTGCATCGTGATCTCCACCTGCATCATTGTGATACATTCCAAGCCCTTGTGAACAAGGCCATCAATGCAGAGACAGCTCAGCTCACTTACGAGGAGTCTCGTAAGCACACCCGTGATTTGGGATCTTCCTCTGGCTCTAGTTCCCAGAAGCGCCGGATTTGGGTTCCAAACTCCGCTCTTCCTTCCGGATATACACCGAGGCCATCCTATGTGGTGCCTCCCCAGCTCAGTCGTATGTTCCACCCATGCCTACTGGTAGACCGCTTGTCAGTGCGGGTCCACGTCCAACCTCAGGGACTTGCTTCACATGCGGGAAGCCAGGACACTATGCACGTGACTGCTCTCAGACTAGTTATGCTCCACCCCAGCCCGAGAAGACTGTTGGCTGTGTTAAGCCATCACGCAAGATGATCAGTGTCAAGTCAGCTCCCACTGAACGTGGACGTGTGCATCACGTCTCAGCTAAAGACGCTCATGATGATCCGGATGTCGTTCTTGGTACACTCCTTGTCAATTGTCACCCAGCATCAGTTCTATTCGATACTGGAGCATCTCACTCCTTCATTTCTGAAGGCTATGCTCGTTTGCACGACATGTCATTTTGTGATATGCCAACTCCGCTTGAAATCCAAACCCCAGGGTCTAGATGGCAGACCACCAGAATTAGCCATGGTAATGAAATCCTTGTTGACAGACTTGTATTCCTTGCATCACTTGTAGCCCTCAAGTCCTCAGATATTAACATCATCTTGGGTATGGACTGGATGACAGCTCATCATGCCAAGATTGATTGTTACACAAGATCTGTTCAGCTTACACACCCATCTGGCAAGATAGTCACTGTCTCCACTAGAGTTGCAAAGCGTCAGCTCTATTCTCTTAATGCCAGCCCTCTTCCAGACCTTGAAGATATCCCGGTAGTCCGTGACTTTCCGGATGTCTTTCCAGAGGAACTGCCAGGTGTTCCACCTGACAGAGATGTAGAGTTCGTCATAGATCTTATCCAGGAACTGCTCCAATCTCTAGGAGACCTTACAAGATGGCACCCTTAGAACTAGCCGAGCTTAAGAAACAACTCGATGAGTCCTTGCAAAAGGGTTTCATCCGTCCTAGTTCTTCTCCTTGGGCTTGCCCCGTCCTCTTCGTCAAGAAGAAGGATGGTACGGACCGGATGGTTGTAGATTATCGTCCCGTTAATTTGGTCACGATAAAGAACAAGTATCCGCTCCCCAGGATCAACGACCTGTATGATCAGCTCGCTGGATCCTCAGTCTTCTCCAAGATGGATTTAAGGTTAGGCTACCACCAAATCAAGATCAGAAACGGGGACATTCCCAAGACAGCTTTTGTCACTCGTTATGGCCAGTACGAGTACACCGTCATGTCCTTTGGCCTAACCAACGCCCCAGCCACATTCTCCCGCTTGATGAACTCGATCTTCATGGAGTACTTAGATAAGTTCGTCGTGGTTTACCTCGATGATATTCTTATTTACTCGAAGAACGAGGAAGAGCATGCCGAACATCTTAGACTTGTGTTAGAAAAACTCAGAGAGCACCGCCTTTATGCCAAGTTCTCCAAGTGTGAATTTTGGTTGCCAGAAGTGACCTACCTAGGCCACGTAATCTCTGGTAAGGGCATTGCTGTCAATCCCGAGAGAGTTCAGGCTGTTCTCGATTGGACTCCACCTGAAACCGTTAAACAAGTTAGGAGTTTCCTTGGTCTAGCCAGCTATTGTCGCCGCTTTGTTGAAAACTTCTCCAAAGTAGCCAAACCCCTCACGGAACTTCTCAAGAAAGATAAAAAGTTCGAGTGGTCCCCACAGTGTGAGTACAGTTTTCAGGAACTGAAAAGACGCCTGACTTCTGCTCCCATACTTGTGCCACCGGATTTCACTAAAGACTTTATTATCTACTGCGACGCCTCACGACAGGGACTAGGTTGCATTCTTATGCAGGATCGTCATGTGATTGCCTATGCATCTCGACAGTTGCATCCACATGAGGATAATTATCCTACACATGATCTAGAGCTTGCAGCCGTAGTCTATGCACTCAAGACCTGGCAACATTACCTCCTTGGTAAACGTTGCGAGATCTACACCGATCACCAGAGTCTCAAGTATATCTTCACCCAACCGGAACTGAACCTTAGGCAAAGACGTTGGCTGGAGTTGATCACAGATTATGATCTAGGGATTACCTACACCCCAGGCAAAGCCAATGTCATGGCTGATGCTCTAAGCCGTAAATCGTATTGCAACAATCTCATGTTGCAGCAAGGCCAACCACTTCTCCATGAGGAATTCTGTAAGCTTAATCTTCACATTGCTCCTCACGGATTCCTTTCTACCTTGGTGGCGAAACCTACCCTTGTGGATCTTATCATAGAAGCCCAGAAGCATGATACAGGGATTACCCGGATCAAGAGAAACATTGCCAAGGGTATTGCTGGTAGTTTCTCTATAGATGATCGAGGTGTTGTTTTCTTTGGGAACCGCCTGGTGGTCCCCAAGAAGCAACATCTTCGGCAATTGATTCTCAAGGAGGCGCATGAATCTCCTCTCACGATTCATCCCGGTAGCACTAAGATGTATCAGGATCTACGCCAGAGGTTCTGGTGGACTAGGATGAAGAGAGAAATCGCTGAGTTCATTGCTAAATGTGGCGTTTGTCGTCGCGTTAAGGCAGAGCATCAAAGACCTGCTGGCACCCTTCAGCCTTTAGCTATTCCTGAATGGAAATGGGATAAAGTTGGTATGGACTTCATCACCGGCTTTCCCAGGACCAAGAGAGGGAATAACGCTATCTTCGTAGTCGTTGATCGTCTTTCCAAAGTGGCTCACTTCCTTCCTGTTCGAGAGAGTATCACTGCTAGTCAGCTTGCTGACTTATATATTTCTCGAATAGTGTCACTTCATGGTGTTCCACTAGAGATCAATTCAGACCGTGGCAGTCTTTTCACTTCTCATTTCTGGGAGAGTTTCCAAACTGCCATGGGAACCCATCTTTCCTTCAGTACCGCTTTCCACCCTCAGTCGAGTGGTCAGGTGGAACGGGTCAACCAAATTCTCGAAGACATGCTTAGAGCTTGCGTTATCTCATTCGGTATGGATTGGGAGAAATGTCTTCCTTTTGCCGAGTTTGCTTATAACAATAGCTATCAACCCAGCCTCAAGAAAGCTCCTTTTGAGGTTCTCTATGGACGAAGATGTCGAACACCTTTGAACTGGTCAGAAACCGGTGAAAGACAATTCTTTGGACCGGACATGATCCAGGAGGCAGAAGAGCAAGTTCGCATCATTCGTGAGAATTTGAAAACAGCCCAGTCTCGTCAGAAGAGCCAGTACGATCGTCATCATAAGGATATGACTTATGAAATTGGCGACCAAGCTTACCTTCGGGTTACTCCTTTGAAGGGTACCCATCGTTTTGGTATCAAGGGCAAGTTGGCTCCTCGTTACATTGGTCCTTTTCGTATTCTCGCCAAACGAGGAGAGGTTGCCTACCAATTGGAACTACCCCCACATCTTTCTCGAGTTCATGATGTCTTCCACGTCTCTCAACTCAGGCATTGCTTCTCGGATCCCATCCGCGGAGTGGACCACGAAACGCTTGATCTCCAAGATAACCTCACATACCGAGAGTACCCGGTTCGCATCCTTGATCAAGCCGAGCGTGTTACCCGACGTCAGAACATCAAGTTTCTCAAAGTTCAGTGGTCTCATCATTCCGAGAGAGAAGCTACTTGGGAGCGAGAAGATCGTCTTCGACTGGAGTACCCCGCTTTCTTTCCGTCAACCCCTGAATCTCGGGGCGAGATTCTTTCAAGTGGGGGCGAGTTGTCACATCCCTAGTCTGGTATGACCTAGACTAGCTAGTCATTTGTGCATCATGTTTAAATTTCATTTAAATTTGAAATGAGGATTGGTGGAACCCTCAGAATCATTTTGAAAATGACCCAAATAAAAATTTCTCCAAAAGGGTCCAAGAAAATGCTCATGTTGCTCTCTGAAAATATTGGACAGAGATAAAAATCAAACCAATATTTTTAAGAGCTCATAGGTATTTATTTTGGGCATTTGGAATTAATGCATAAATATTTGCATTGGAAATATATTAGTTATATATATTAATATATGTCCAAAAATTATGCCATTTATAAAGGAGCTCTGGAATAATATAGTTAGCTCCTGCAAAAATTGGCATAAGGTAATTAAATGATTTAATATTTTAATTAAATCAAAACAAATGTCAGAAAAATTAGAAAACAAAAATAAAAGAGGGAAACTTACCTGGGCCTCCTCCCTGTGTGGCCTGGCCGGCCCAGCAGCCAGCAGGCGGCCCAACCCGCCTCCTCCTCTGTTGTCTTCGTCCTCGACAGAGGGAGGGGAGCGTGCCCGGCGCGCGCGCGCGCCACCGCGCCACGCCACCTCCCTCTCTGCCTGCCTGCCCTCTCCCCTCCTCGTCTGGATGCCCCGAAGACGCCACGCAGCCACCCCGACCCCTCTCGCACTCTCCCTCGCCCTCCTCCTCTCCCCCTGCTCTCTCCCTCGCACACCCGAGCGCCATCACCGCCGCCGCTCGCCGTTGCCGCGGCCACCGGCCTCCCCTCACCTCCCCGACACGCTTCCCAGCTCCGCCGCGACCCCCTCTCCCTCCTCACCGAGCAAAGCAACCCGGGCGAGCTCCGCTTCATCGCAATCGCCGTCGTCTTCAAGCTTCGGCCGACGAGATCGTCGTCGTCGCTCCGGCTTCCCCAAGCCTTCCCCGAGCCCGCTTCGACGCCCGCTGCAACCGCGGTGAGCTCCGCCACCGTTCCCCTCTCTTCTCCCCCTCGTTCCCGCGCCGTAGCTCCGTTCCCCACCACGGCCGAACCTCCGCCACCGCCGAGCTCGCCGTCGACGCAGCTCCGGTGACCATTTGGTCACCCCGGCGAGTCCAACAAGTTCGTAAGGCCCCGTAGAGCATCCCTAGAGCTTTGCTTCGCTCGCCTTCGAGCTCCAACCGCGTTTTCGTGCACGACCAAACTCCGGCGGCCGCAGCCGAGCTCGCCGCCGTCGACTCCGGCCACCCCAGGCCCAGCCACGGCCACCGCCCGACGCGCCATCGTGCTAGCTCTCCAACGCACCTAGCCGCGCGCCATTTGGAGCACCACAGAGGAAACCCGTGGCACATGTACGCCCCGGACCTCGCCGGCGACTAACCGCCGGCGGGTTTGACTTGTTCGACCTGGGGTTTGACCCCCCCAGGGTCACTGACCAGTGGGCCCGACCCCCCCTAATCTTTTAATTAAGTTAAACTAACCCTGTTTAACCTCCTGACACTGACGTGTGTACCCCACACGTCAGGTTTGACCCCATCAGCCGTAGTTGACTGCTGATGTCAAGCTTACTCAATGCTGACGCAATATATATTTTCTGGAATTAAATAATTCAGAAAATTCCAGAAATTGATTTAAACTTCAAAAATTCATATCAATTCAACCGTAGCTTAGATTAAAATAATTTATATATGAAAAATTATCAGAAAAATGTAATCTATCCATCTGTACTAGTTTCATGCATGACAAACCAACTTATACATGCTGAATATGAGAAAACACATTATGGCATATATAAGAGACTTAATTTAGAATTGCATTTGAGCTTTGGGTCAAATGGACTTCAAACCAAATGAGTACTAGTTGCATTAGCACAATCAGCATCACATCTTCATGCCATGTTCATGCATCATTGTGTTGCATATGCTTGTGTTTTGATTGTTGGCACCGTTCCTTCTCGATAGGTCCTGCTCCGGAGTCCGTTCCAGAGTGCCTGTCTATGAAGCAGTGCCTTCCTTGTTGATTTACCAGGAAAGCAAACCCCCTTGTTCATTTCGATAAAACCCTACTCTCTCGCTCTTGCTCTCAGTTATTGCATTAGGACAACAACGATTCATCTGCTACTTTGTGCTGCGGTAGTTGAACCCATTCCTCTGCATGACCTGTCATTGCCACAGTAAATAGTTGAAACCCACTAGCATGTGTAGGAGTTGATTGAGCCATTGTTGTGTTCCTACCATGCTATGCTTGCTATTTCTTAGAGTTGTGTCAGGTCTGGTTCATTGGGAATGAATTGGAGTGTTACGAAATGTTCTGATGTTGGGAGTGAAGTGTGTGAACACTATTTGGTAAAGATAGCGGTGAGAGGCCATGTAGGAGTACATGGTGGGTTGTCTCACTGGAACCATCCTTAAGCACTGAGTTCTATGTATGTTGTCCAATGACTCGATACTACCACACATTGGGTTCCGGTAACTCAACCCCTCTCGACTTATTAACCAACTTGGTCTCTGTCCAGGAGTCGCAACTAGTTTCTGGTGTTTGTAGGTAGTGCTATTTTTCTACCAAGTGGCACCCGGCAGGGTGGGCTTGGGACAGACTAGGCACACGTGGCCTGGTGTACCGAGTGGCACCCGGATGGTGGGCTCGGGAACCCTGCACACATCGTTTGGGGCCGTGAGCGACACCTCGGCCGGATCTCCTTGCGGATGGAACCCGAATAGGCGATAAACCTGGGCTAGAGTCTTGTGTGGTTAGTCAGGTCGTGGACGACACCCTCGCCTGGCTTCCGCTTGAAGGTTGCCGAGATACATGACATATACATGGCGGTAAGTGGCGAGAGCGTGTGTGAAGAAGTACACCCTTGCAGGGTTAACATGATCTATTCGAATAGCCGGGTCCGCGGTTATGGACTTCTTGGATGCTTACATGGTACATAGACAACTTGAAGTGGATACTCTAAAAAGCTCAAGACAAGTGTGAGTGCTATGGTTGGCCTTCTCATAGGGAGACGGGAATGAATCCATAGTAGTGTATTGTGTGGTGATTAGTGGACTCGTGTACGTTGTCTCACCTCAAGAGTTTCTGGTAGTCGTAGAACAGGATAGCCACAGAGTCAAAGCTGGCTTGCTGCAACTAAACCCCACATTACCCTGTTGATACAAATGCATGTATGATAGGATCTGATGTAAGTCTTGCTGAGTACCTTTGTACTCATGTTGCTTTATTTATGTTTTTGCAGCGGAGACTTCGGTCTTAATAGTGTTCTCGTGGACTTCGACTAGTAGCTTGTACCTCAGCTACGATCTTGATCGGACGTTGTAGATAGTCATGCTTTCAGCCTTTTTCATTTATAGATGTCTGTACCCAGACATGTAATGCTTCCGCTTGTTGCTTGTATGCTCTGTATGATGGGTTTTGTGACCCCTGTTTGCAATAAATGCTATGATGGCTCTTCTGAGCCTTTATCTATATGATTGTTGAGTTATGCTGTGATGCCATGTTGTACATCACATACTTGCATGTTATGCGTACGTGTAATGTGTATTGCTATGTGTGGGATCTGACTATCTAGTTGTTTATTCTTAGTAGCCTCTCTTACCGGGAAATGTCTCCTAGTGCTTCCACTGAGCCCTGGTAGCTTGCTACTGCTCCGGAACACTTAGGCTGGCCGGCATGTGTCCTTCGATCCTGTGTCTGTCCCTTTGGGGAAATGTCACGCGATGAATACCGGAGTCCTGTTAGCCTGCTACAGCCCGGTTCACCGGACTCCTGTTAGCCCAGTGCTACAGCCTGGATTCACTCGCTGATGACCGACACGTTCAATGCTGGGTCATGGATGCCTGTCCCTGTAAGTTAGTGCCACTTTGGGTTTACGACTAGCCATGTCAGCCCGGGCTCTTTATCATATGGATGCTAGCGACACCATCATATACGTGTGCCAAAAGGCGCAAACGGTCCCGGGCAAAGGTAAGGCGACACCCGTGGGGATACCGTGCGTGAGGCCGCAAAGTGATATGAGGTGTTACATGCTAGATCGATGTGGCATTGAGTCGGGGTCCTGACACCAATGGCCGTCCTACTTCTTCAATATGTGCTCTTCCTGCTCCAGCCACTCAAACAAGCGCCGGCGGGACTGCCTGCTCCCTCCTCCCCGCAGTCGGCTGTGCTGCCGCGCAGGCCTCACCGCCCCACCGTACTCCCATCGCTGGCCTAGCCATCCCTCTACTCACCCACAGTCCCACACCTGCTGTTATTCTCCGGCGACGGCAGACGAACCAGTAAACCCTCGTACAGTCATACTCCCCTCCGCGTGGGAAACAACTGCCGAGTCTTCCCTGCCTCCGTGTCGTTCACTTCCTAGGCCTCGCCGTCATCCACCGCCCTGGTGCTCTCGGCGTGGCGTGGTCAACGTGGTCAACGACTGACATGCATCTGAAGTCGACTGTACGTGGAGAGGCTGACAGTTGGGTCCACGGTCACACGCAAGGAAATGCCTCCTTATTACGCGCAAAATAATGATTCCTCCACCTGACATCTGGGACCCACCGAAAGGGCCTCTGTATTTTGCGGAAAAAATGTTACCGCCGCTGACATCTCGGACCCACTAGCGATATCTTCGCACGCAAGGAAGTGCCTCCTTATTACGCACAAAAAATGAATACTCCCCCTACTAGCTAGGACCCAGTATAGTGGGCCTACTAAGTTGACGGGGACGAAGGGCTTTGTTAACTTAGTCAATATGCACGATTCTAGCTCGACTGACCGTACGATGTCCATCCAACGGCCGTAGTGCTTCTTCAACCTCTGGTCTTCTTGCTCCAGCCGCCCAAAGCAGCGTCGGTCGAGCCGCCTGCTCCTGCCTCCCGTGGCCGGCTGTGCTGCCGCGGAGGCCTCACCGCCCCCATACTACTCCCACCGCTGGCCAGGCCATCCCTCCACTCCACTCACCCACACCCCCTGTTATTCTGCGGCGACGGCAGCGCAGCCGAACCAGTGAACCCTCGTACTCTTCTCTGCGTGGGCATCCACTGCCGCGTCTTCCCCGGCTCCGCGTCGTCCCCTTCCTAGGCCTCGCCGTCGTCCACCGCCGTGGTGCTCTCGGCGTGGTGTGGTCAATGTGGTCAACGACCGAATTCCATCGGAAGAATACTGTACGTGGAGAGGATGACAGCTGGGTCCACGACAGCCGCAAGGAAGTGCCTCCTTATTACACGGAAAATAATTATTCCTCCACCTGACAGCAGGGACCAACCGGACGGGCCACCAGTATTTTGCGAAAAAAACATTTGCCCCTGACTGCTGGCACCCACCCGACGGGCCACCGTATTTTGCGAGAAAAATGTTCCCCCTGCTGTCAGCTCGGACCCACCGGAAGTGCCTCCTTATTACGCACAAAAAAATGAATACCCCCTGCTAGCTGGGATCCACCTTGGTGGGAGGCTGACTTGTGGGCCTACTAAGTTGACGGGTATGGAGGGCTTTATCAACTTAGTCAATATAAACGATTCTAGCTCCAGTGACCGTACGATGTCCATCCAACGGCCGTAGTGCTTCTTCAACCTCTGGTCTTCTTGCTCCAGCCGCCCAAAGCAGCACCGATCGTGCCGCATGATCCTGCCTCCCGTGGCCGGATGTGCTACCGCGGAGGCCTCACCGCCCCCTACTATTCCCACTGCTGGCCAGGCCCTGCGGCGACGGTAGCCTCACACCGTAGCCGAACCAGTGAACCCTCGTACTCCTCTTCGCGCAGGCTTCCGCTGCCGCGTCTTCCCCGGCTCCCCGTCGTCCACCGCCCTGGTGCTCTCGGCGCGGCGTGGTCAATGTGGTCAAGGAACAACTTCCAACGGACGTGGACTGTATGTGGAAAGGCTGACAGCTGGGTCCACGGCTGTAGCAAGGAAGTGCCTCCTTATTACACGGAAAATAATTATTCCTCCACCTGACAGCGGGGATCCACCGAACGGGCCACCGTATTTCGTGAAAAAAACGTTTCCCCCTGACTGCTGGGACCTACCAGCTACATCTTCGCACGCAAGGAAGTGCGTCCGGGCAAAAAAAATGATTTGCCCCCCTGACTGCTGGGACCCACTAGCTACATCTTTGCACGTAAGGAAGTGCCTGACAGTCGGGACACACCTGGTCGAAGCGTACGTAGTGTTGTCATTCTAGTCGCGGACATGTACGTACATATATACTGGTCGATGTAGAGGCGCGCATGTGTCGTAGTAGAGGTGTGCACGTGTCGTAGTAGAGGCGCGCACGTAGCATGTACACGTACGCACATCGGCCAGGGTGCAAGAAAGAAAAAATACGGCCACGTACGTACATACAGGCAGGGTCTCGGACGTCTACTCGCGCATACGTACATGGCTGGGTCGGAACGAAGAAACAGTGTTGTTGTCGTGTTCATGGGGAGCCAACCGGCTGGGTCGGAACGGAATGCGTGGTCGTGTTCATCGGGAGGGCATGGATGGAACATGCGATGGAAATGAGGCCTGGCGTACCGCAGAACGGAGGAAACGGACCTCCTACATTCGGAACAGGGTCCTGTTGATCCGGAGGGGTGTGGCGTACCGCAAAACGGAGGAAACGGACATCCTACGGTTAAAACGGGGGTCCTATTGATCCGGAGGGGTGTGGTGTACCGCAAAACGGAGGAAACGAACCTCCTACGGTCGAAACGGGGATCCTATTGATCGGGAGGGGTGTGGCATACCGCAAAATGGACGAAACGGACCTCCTACGGTCGAAACGGGGATCCTGTTGATTGGGACGGGTCTGGCATACCGCAAAACGGACAAAACGGACTTGTGTTGGAGTGCTACGGTCGACACGGGGGTCTTGTTCATTGGGAGCGGTGTGGTGTACCGCAAAACGGGACTCCACGGAATACTGTTCATCTCCACCGTCGACCTCCTCCAGCCTCCACGGGCTCCTGTTCATCCAGCCTCCACCGTGCGCTACTCCACCGACTACTGTTCAACCACCCCTCCATGGGCACCCCTCCATCGTCTACTGTTCATCCAGCCCTCCACCACACCACGGGGTCCTGTTCAACCACCCCTCAACGGGCACCCCTCCACCGTCTACTGTTCATCCAGCCCTCCACACCACGGGGTCATGTTCATCCAGAGGAAACACCACCGCTCACTGTTCATCCAACCCCCCCCCCCCCCCCCCCCGCAACGCTCACTGTTCATCCAATCGATCGGCTTCAGTTAGCAGCAGTAACGAAGGAATCGTTCGATCGGGTTCAGTTAACAGCCATCGATCGATCGCTCGGGTTTAGTAACGCGTAGCCTACAGTGCAATCGTGCGGGTTCAGTTAGAGCCAATGCCTCGCACACACGCACGTACGTGTACGAGAGAAACGCGCATCGCTCGGCCCCCGACCACCCACCGTAAACGGGAACTCCCCAATATTTTCCTCGCCCTCGCTTCTACCATGGTTTTTTCCGTCATGGACGGCCCAAAGAATGTCATGAAGATGCGTCTCCGGCCCGCCCAAGACGAAAAGCCCATTTTCTGTCATGATTTTTTATCATGGAAGTAGGAGCCCACCACATCTATGATGATACCGGGTTTTGTCACAATTATCGTCATAGAAGTGTCATATGTATGACAGAAAAAAAATTCGTTCGGCCCAAAATGTCACGGATGTGTCTTTTTTTGTAGTGCTAGATGGGAGAAGGATTTCCCCTCTGGTCCTTGGCTCCCATGGTGTGGGAGGGGTGAGAGCCCCTCCGAGATTGGATCTATCTCTCTGTCTCTCTCTGTTTCTGCATCCTCAGATTCTGCCCCTTCACCATTTCTTTTATATCCAGAGATCCGTAACTCCGATTGGGGTGAATCTTTCTCCCAGATTTTTCTCATAAAATTAGCTTTCTTGCGGCAAAAGAAGAGCATCAACCGCCTTATGGGGTGCCCAGGAGAGTCCAAGGAGCGCCTGCCTCCCTGGGGCGCCCCTCCCCTGTCTCGTGGCCCCCTCGGGCACCGTCTCGCGTTGATTCTTCCTCCCAAAAATCACAAATATTCCAAAATAATTCTCCGTCTGTTTTTATCCCATTTGGACTCCGTTTGATATTGGGTATCTATGAAACATAAAACATGCAACAAACCGAAACTGGCACTGGGCACTGGATCAATATATTAGTCCCAAAAATAGTATAGAAAGTTACCAAAGGTATATGAAAGTTGAATAATATTGGCATGGAACAATAAAAAAATTATAGATACGACGAAGACGTATCAGCCTCCCCAAGCTTAATTCATGCTCGTCCCCGAGTAAGTAAATGATAGAAAGATATTTTTTGATGTGGAATGCTACCTAGCATAATCTTGATCATATGTCTAATCATGGCATGAATATTAAGACACGAGCGATTCAAAGCAATAGTCTATCATTTGACATAAAAACAATAATACTTTAAGCATACTAATAAAGCAATTATGTCTTATGAAAATAACATAGCCAAATAAAGCTTATCCCTACAAAATCATATAGTTTGGCCATGCTTCATTTTTGTCACACAAAATGCTCCCATCATGCACAACCCCGGTTTCAGCCAAGCAATTGGTTCATAATTTTTAACGCGCTTCAGCCTTTTCAACCCTCACGCAATACATGAGCGCAAGACATGGACATAGCACTATGGGTGGAGTAGAGTATGATGATGGAGGTTGTGTGGAGAAGACAAACATGGAGAAAGTCTCACATCGACGCGGCTAATCAACAGGCTATGGAGATGCCCATCAATTGATGTCAATGCAAGGAGTAGGGATTGCCATGCAACGGATGCACTAAGAGCTATAAGTGTATGAAATCTCAAACTGGAAACTAAGTGGGTGTGCATCCAACTTGCTTGCGCATGAAGACCTCGAGCGTTTGAGGAAGCCCATCATCGAAATATACAAGCCAAGTTCTGTAATGAAAATTCCCACTAGTATATGAAAGTGATAACTCAAGAGACTCTCAATATGAAGAACATGGTGCTACTCTGAAGCACAAGTGTTGTAAAAGGATAGTAACATTGCCCCTTCTCTCTTTTTCTCTCATTTTTTTATTTTTATTTTATTTTTTTGGTGGGCTTCTTTGGCCTCTTTTTTTATTTGGGCTTCTTTGGCCTCTTTCTTTTTCATAAAGTCAGGAGTCTCATCCTGACTTGTGGGGGAATCATAGTCTCATTCATCCTTTCCTCACTGGGGAAATGCTCTAATAATGATGATCATCACTCTTTTATTTACTTACAACTCAATATTACAACTCGATATCTCGAACAAAGTTATGACTCTATATGAATGCCTCCAGTGGTGTACCGGGATGTGCAATGATCTAGCGTAGCAATGACATCAAAAAAACGGACAACCCATGAAAACATCATGCTAGCTATCTTACGATCATGCAAAGCAATATGACAATGAATGCTCAAGTCATGTATATGATGAAGATGGAAGTTGCATGGCAATATATCTCGGAATGGCTATGGAAATGCCATGATAGGTAGGTATGGTGGCTGTTTTGAGGAAGATATAATGAGGCTTATGTGTGATAGAGTGTATCTTATCACGGGGTTTGGATGCACCGGCAAAGTTTGCACCAACTCTCAAGGTGAGAAAGGGCAATGCACGGTACCGTAGAGACTCACATTAATCATAAAGAACTCATATACTTATTGCAAAAATCTACTTGCCCTCTAAGCAAAGTAGTACTACGCATGCTCCTAGGGGAAGGGTTGGTAGGAGTTAACCATCGCGCGATCCCGACCTCCACTCATAAGGAAGGCAATCAAAGAACACCCCATGTTTGTCACACAACGGTTACCATACGTGCATGCTACGGGACTTGCAAACCTCAACACAAGTATTTCTCAATTTCACAATTACCCCACTAGCATGACTCTAATATCACCACCTTTATATCGCAAAACTATTGCAAGGAATCAAACATATCATATTCAGCGATCTACAAGTTTTATGTAGAATTTTATGACTAACCATGTGAATGACCAATTCTTGTCATCTCTACAAATAGATATAAGTGAAGCAAGAGAGTTTAATTCTTTCTACAAAAGATATGCCCATGCTCTAACAAATATAAGTGAAGCAAAAGAGCATTCTAAAAATGGTGGTTTTCTATGTGAACAGAAACAGGCAATCCAAACTTCAAATGATATAAGTGAAGCACATGAAGCATTCTATAAAGCCATACTCAAAAGAATTAAGTGAAGTGCAATGAGCATTATATAAATCAACCAAGGACTATCTCATACCAGAATGGTGCATAAAATAAAAGTGAAAACTAAATGAAAAATATGCTCCAAGACTTGCACATATCGCATGAACGAAACGAATACGAAAACATACTGATACTTGTTGAAGAAAGAGGGGATGCCTTCCAGGGCATCCCCAAGCTTAGACGCTTGAGTCTCCTTGAATATTTACTTGGTGTGCCTTGGGCATCCCCAAGCTTGAGCTCTTTCATCTCTTCCTTTTCCTCATATCGGGACCTCCTCGATCAAACACTTCATCCACACAAAACTTCAACAGAAAACTCGGTAAGATCCGTTAGTATAATGAAGCAAATCACTACTCTAAGTACTGTAGCAAACCAATTCATATTTTGTTTTTGCATTGTATATACTGTAATATAGCTTTTCCATGGCTTAATCCACTGATATAAATTGATAGTTTCATCAAAACAAGCAAACTATGCATCAAAAAACAGAATCTGTGAAAAACAGAAGAGTCTGTAGCAATATGAACATTCACCATACTTCTGGTACCCCAAAACTTCTACCAAAATTATTAAAAATAAACAATTTGTACATAAATACAGTGCAAAAAGAATCATAACCGTTTGGCGTTCCAGCAAAAAATGTAAAATCGCGCACTACAGCCAAAGTTTCTGTCCTGCACCGTACAAACCAACAAGCATTGTAAACATCCTAAAGGCAAACCTTGGCACATTATTTTATAATACAATGGAATTGTATAAGGGGATAATTATTTTTGATGAAAAGTTTCTGTAATTAAGATTCACAAAGTTTCCGTGAGCATGAACAAAGTTCAAGGAGCTCTCCCTCTTCAACAATGCTTGTCTTTCTCACTTTCACTTTCCTTTTTGAAAAGTTTTGGTTTCCCCTCTTTATTTTTTTGTTTATAAACTATATAAAATCACTCAACAGAAAGAAATGACTCTCTAAAACTTCCGGGTTGTCTCCATGGCAGCGCTTTCTTTAAAGCCATTAAGCTAGGCATATAGTGCTCAAGTAATGGATCCACCCGAATCCCAAGGTATATCAAAGCCAATTTTAATTAACAATAATTTGTAATTTATTACTGAGCACAAAGTAACATATATCAAGCAACAACGAAGTCTAACTCTCTTCCTATGCATCAGCATGTCATAAAGGAACAATTCATGCACACCAAGTAAAGGCCAATGCATAGTATAAGCAGTTTCTTGCAATTTTATCATATTGGAAACATAGAGAGGTGGAGATATAGTTCCTCTCTCATAATAATTGCAAGTAGGAGCAGCAACCACATGCATATTATATCTATCAAAATCATCGTGTGCAACGGTACAATGCAACCCATCAATATAATCCTTAATAAGCACAAACTTCTCCGTTATAGTGTAGTCGAGAGAATTCAAAAACATAATAGGACTATCATGCGTGGGTGCAATAGCAACAATTTCATGTTTAACATAAGGAACTATAGCAGGTTCATCTCCATAAGCATAATTCATATTGGCATCTTGGCCACAATCATACCAAGCATCATCAAAAAGGGATATTTCAAGAGAATCAACGAAACCATAACAATCATCATGGCAATCATTTTTTGGTAAGCACGAAGGGGAATTAAAAAATGTATGAGTTGAAGAGTTACTCTCATTAGAAGGTGGGCATGGGTAGCTAATCTGCTCTTCCTCCTTTTGTTCTTCGCTCTCCTCATCATCTTTTTCATCCAATGAGCTTACAGTTTCATCAATTTCTTCTTCCATAGCTTCCTGCAAAATATTAGTCTCTTCTTGGACAGCACAGACTTTCTCAATAAATGCATCAATATTGTAATTGTATTCATAATTCTTATAACAATATCTAAGTATAGCAAAATTTTCAGGTCTGTAAATTGAATCATCAAAATCGTCAAACTCTTTAAACATAGATTCAATCTCATAAGCACCCATAAAAGCAACAAATTCTTCTATTTGTTCCACATCATAGTAATCATATACACCATTAGCATAAGAAGCTAAGTTTTTATTATCATTGAATTTTCATGAAACGGTAAGGTGTGGAGCCTTCATCCTAGAGAAACAAGTATAATCATATATCAAGCATAGTTGACGAGCATACCAACGTAACATATGAATTTGATCCCACAATAGTTTCCTTTTTGTGTCAAGCGATAATCCCTAAAGTATTCACGTTGATCCAACATGTCTCCCATAACAAAGTTGAATGGGGTTTTCTCAGGATTATCAAAGTAGTACATAATTTCTGTCACATAACGAGCACCGAGGGTTTTAGGAGGTTCCCCATCTCCACGAGTAGCAAGTACACCTAATTTTTTTGGTATTTCGTGTTCCATATCCATAACTAAAGATAGAGAACAACTTAGAACAGCAAATAAAAATTACTTAGTGATAAATCAAACAAGCACACACGAGAATATTCACCCCATGCTATGACTCTCCGGCAACGGCGCCAGAAAAAGGTCTTGATAACCCACAAGTATAGGAGATAATTGTAGCCTCTTTCGATAAGTAAGAGTGTCAAACCCAACGATGAGCTAAAGGTAGAACAAATATTCTCTCAAGCCCTATCTGCTACTGATACGACTCTACGCATGCTTAGTGTTCGCCTTACCTAGCACAAGTATAAAACTAGAAGTACTTTGTAGGTGTGATAGGATAGGTTTGCAAGATAATAAAGAGCACGTAAATAAAAGCTAGGGGCTGTTTAGATAAAGAAGCAATAAAGTAAATATAGCGAGTGTGGAAAAGTGGTGGTAGGAGTTGTGAAATTGTCCCTAAGCAATTGACTACTTTACTAGACCGATAGCAAGTTTTATGTGGGAGAGGCATAAGCTAACATACTTTCTCTTCTTGGATCATATGCACTTATGACTGGAACTCTAGCAAGCATCCGCAACTACTAAAGATTCATTAAGGTAAAACCCAACCACAGAATTAAAGCATCAAGTCCCCTTTATCCCATACGCCACAATCCCCTTACTCGGGTTTAAGCTTCTGTCACTCTAGCAACCCACTATAAGCGAATCATGAACGTATTGCAACACCCTACAGCGGGAATTCCTCACGCTTGCGCAACACGGAGGGCACAATAGGACAGCAACATAACCACAAGCAAATTAAACCAATCATAACAATTCACCAATCACCGGTAGGACAACGAAAATCTACTCAGACATCATAGGATGGCAACACATCATTGGATAATAATATGAAGCATAAAGCACCATGTTAAAGTAGAGGGTACAGCGGGTTGCGGGAGAGTGGACCGTTGGATATAGATGGGGGAAGGTGATCGACATGTTGGGGAAGATGGCGGAGGTGTTGGTGAAGATCACGGTGATGATGATGGCCCCCAGCGGCGTTCTGGCGCCACCGGAAGCAAGGGGGAGAGAGCCCCACTTCTTCTTCTTCTTCCTTGACCTTCTCCCTAGATGGGAGAAGGGTTCCCCTCCGGTCCTTAGCTCCCATGGCGTGGGAGGGGCGAGAGCCCCTCCGAGATTGGATCTATCTCTCTGTCTCTCTCTGTTTCTGCATCCTCAGATTCAGCCCCTTCACCGTTTCTTTTATATACAGAGATCCGTAACTCCGATTGGGGTGAACCTTTCGCCCAGATTTTTCTCATAAAATTAGCTTCTTGCGGCAAAAGAAGGCGTCAACCGCCTTATGGGGTGCCCAGGAGAGTCCAGGGCGCGCCCCCCTGTCTCGTGTCCCCCTCGGGCACCGTCTCGCGTTGATTCTTCCTCCCAAAAATCACAAATATTCCAAAATAATTCTCCATCCGTTTTTATCCCGTTTGGACTCCATTTGATATTGGGTTTCTGCGAAACATAAAACATGCAACAAACAGGAACTGGCACTGGGCACTGGATCAATATAGTTGTCCCAAAAATAGTATAGAAAGTTGCCAAAAATATATGAAAGTTGAATAATATTCGCATGGAACAATCAAAAATTATAGATACGATGGAGACGTATCAGGCCTTTTTTTTATTTTCGGATCTTTGGGCTCTTTTTTCTAGACTCTTTTGGCCTCTCTCTTTTCTCTTTTTTTTATAACTTCACATGGTATAATGTTCTAATAATGATGATCATCACACTTTTATTTACTAACAACTTGATATTGCAACTCGATAAAACTAATACATGATGACTATATGAATGCCTCTGGCGGTGTACCGGGATGTGCAATGATCTAGCATAGCAAAGATGTCAAAAAACAGACAAGCCATGAGAATATGATGCTAGCTATCTTACGATCATGCAAAGCAATATGACAATGAATGCTCAAGTCATGTATATGATGATGATGGAAGTTGCATGGCAATATATCTCAGAATGGCTATAGAAATGCCACAATAGGTAGGTGTGGTGGCTATTTTAAGGAAGGTATAAGGAGGGTTTTATGCACCTGCAAAAGTTGCACGGCACAAGAGAGGCTAGAAATGGTGGAAGGGTGAGAGTGCGTATAATCCATGGACTCGCATTAATCATAAAGAACTCACATACTTATTGCAAAAGTTTATTAGCCCTCGAAGCAAAGTACTACTACGCATGCTTGATACGTCTCCATCGTATCTACTTTTCCAAACTCTTTTGCCCTTGTTTTGGACTCTAATTTGCATGATTTGAATGGAACTAACCCGGACTAACGAATTGCTATGGTGTTATTTTTGCGCAGAAATAAAAGTTCTCAGATTGACCTAAAAATTTACGAAGAATATTTTTGGAATCTGTAAAAAATATTGGCGAAAAAAAACAAAGGGGACCCACCAGGTGACCAGTAGGTTGGGGGCGCGCCCTACCCCCCTGGACCTCCTCCAAACCAAGCTTCAACTCTATATATTCCCATCCAGAGAGAAAACCCACAGATAAGGATTCATTGCATTTTACGATACAGAGCCGCCGCCGCCTCCCATTCTTCATCGGGAGGCTGATCGGGAGTCTGTTCGGGGCTCCGGAGAGGGGGATTCATCGCCATCATCACCACCAACCTTCCTCCATCACCAATTTCATGATGCTCACCGTCGTGCGTGAGTAATTCCATCGTAGGCTCGCTGGACGATGATGGGTTGGATGATATTTATCATGTAATCGAGTTAGTTTTGTTAGGTTTTGATCCCTAGTATCCACTATGTTCTGAGGTTGATGTTTCTATGACATTGCTATAATTAATGCTTGTCACTAGGGCCCGAGTGCCATGAATTCAGATCTGAACCCTTTATGTTTCCATGAGTGTATTTGTGTTCTTGATCCGATCTTGCAAGTTATAGACACCTATTATGTGTTATGATCCGCATACCCCAAGGTGACAATAATTGGGATTCTTTCCAGTGATTACCGTAGTTTGAGGAGTTCATGTATTCACTAAGTGCTAATGCTTTGTTCCGGTTCTCTATCAAAAGGAGGCGTTAATATCCCATACTTCACACTAGGACCATGCTACCACGGGAGGGTAGGACAAAAGATGTCACGCAAGTTCTTTTCCATAAGCACGTATGACTATATACGAAATACATGCCTACATTATATTGATGAATTGGACCTAGTTCTTTGTCACCCTAGGTTATAACTGCTACATGATGAATATCATCCGACACAAGTCATCACCTATCCATTGCCTACGAGTTTGTTTCATATTGATCCCTGCTTCATTACTTTCGTTACTGCTACTGTTACTTTTGCCACCGTTACCGTCACTTCCATATTACTTTGCTACTAAATACTTTGCTGCAGATATTAAGTCTTTCAGGTGTGGTTGAATTGACAACTCAGCTGCTAATACTTGAGAATATTCTTTGGCTCCCCTTGTGTCGAATCAATAAATTTGGGTTGAATACTCTACCCTCAAAAACTGTTGCTATCCCCTATACTTGTGGGTTATCAAGCCCTTTTTCTGGCAACATTGCCGGGAGCATAGCTCTATTCTTTGAGTCACTTGGGATTTATACCTATTGATCACTATGAAGAATTTGAAGGACACCAAAACCAAGATCTATCCCTCTACTACGAGGGGAGGTAAGGAACTGCCATCTAGCTCTGCACTTGATTCACCTTCTGTTTTTAGTAAGCTTGCGACACCTACACCTCCTAATGATTCTTATATGTCCCACGTTACTGATGATGCCACTTCTGCTATGAATGATGCTTATGATGCTACTACTTTGCTTGATAATACTATGCCACTAGGTGAATTACTTGATGAACATCTTGCTAGAGTTTGCTGAAGACGATGATATTTCTGAAACTGAACACTTTGAGACACCTGTTAGACCTAGCTCTCCTAGATATGAATTGCATGTTATACCTGTGGGTTATGTTATGGATGGAGAAGTAGCTAGGGACTTTCTTGCTTGTAAGGATAGAGATGATCTTAAGAAATAGTAGTCTCTTCTTGGACAGTGGATACTTTCTCAATAAACTCATTAATATCGGCATTATATTCATAATTCCAATAGCAATATTTAATATAGCAAATTTTTCAGATTAATAAACAACATCATCATCATAATCTTCATACTTTTCAAACAAAGATTCAATTTCATAAGCACCCCTAAAAGCAACAAATCCTTCTATTTGTTCCACATCATAGTAATCATATATACCATTAGCATAAGAAGCCAAGGTTTCATTATCATTAAATTCACATGAAAAGGAAAGGTGTGGAGCCTTCATCCTAGAGCAACAAGTATAATCATATCTCAAGAATAGCTCCCGAGCATACAAATGCAACATATAAATTTGATCCCATAACAATTTCCCTTTATGAGGTCAAGCCATAATCCCTAAAGTATTCACATTGATCCAATGTGTCTCCCATTATATAATTGAATGGTATTTCATTTTCCATATCCATAACTAAAGATAGAGAACAACTTAGAACAGAAAATAAAATCTACTTAGTGATAAATCAAACGAGCACACACGAGAATATTCACCCCACGATATTGCTTCCCGGCAACGGCGCCAGAAAAAACTCTTGATAACCCACAAGTGTAGGGGATCAGTTGTAGCCTCTTTCGATAAGTAAGAGTGTGGAACCCAACGAGGATCTAAAGGTAGAACAAATATTCCTTCAAGTTCTATTGACCACTGATACAACTCTATGCACACTTAACGTTCGCTTTACCTAGAACAAGTATGAAACTAGAAGTACTTTGTAGGTGTTGTAGGATAGGTTCGCAAGATAATAAAGAGCACATAAATAAAAACTAGGGGCTGCTTACATAAAGAAGCAATAAAGTTAGTATAGCGAGTGTGGAAACGTGGTGGTAGGAGTTGTGGAATTGTCCCTAAGCAATTGACTACGTTACTAGACCGGTAGCAAGTTTTTATATGGGAGAGGCCACTGCTAGCATGTCATCCCTTACTTGGAATTCTATGCACTTATGATTGGAACTATTAGCAAGCATCTGCAACTACTAACGTTCATTAAGGTAAAACCCAACCATAGCATTAAGATATATTGGTCCCCCTTCAATCCTGTATGCATCAATTTCCATGCTAGGCTGAAGCTTCTGTCACCCTTGCCCACAAATACATAGTCCTATCCACATACAACTAACCCTATGGTGTGATCCACACACGCGCTCATATGATGGGCACAAAAGGACATCAACATAACCACAAGCAAATTAAACCAATCATAGCAATTCAGCAAACACCATAGGACAACAAAAATCTACTCAAGCATCATAGGATGGCAACACATCATTGGATAATAATATGAAGCATAAAGCACTATGTTCAAGTAGAGGGTACAACGGGTTGCGGGAGAGTGGACCGCTAAATAAGATGAGGGAAGGTGACGAAGATGTTGGTGAACATGACAGAGGTGTTGGTGTATATTGTCATCACACGATGATTGCCTCGGCGGCGTTCTGGCGCCACCGGGAGAGAGGGGGAGAGAGCACCCCTCCTTCTTCTTCTTCCTTGACCTCCCCCTAGATGGGAGGAGGGTTTCCTCTCTGGTCCATGGCCTCCATGGTGGCGGAGGGGCGAGAGCCCCTCCAAGATTGGATCTACCTCTCTATTTCTCTTTTGTTTTGCAACCCTTATTTCTGGCCTTTCACCGTTTCTTAAATTCCCGAAGATCATAACTCCGATTGGGCTGAAATTTAACATGATTTTTATCCGTTATCTTTCTTGCAGCGAAAGAAGGGCACCAACCGCCTTACGGAGTGGCCACAAGCCTCCCAAGCGAGCCCAGGGTAGGGGGCGCGCCCCTAGGGCTTGTGGGCCCCTCGGGCATCGTCTCACGTTGATTCTTTTTTCCCAAAAAGCACATATATTCCAAAAAAATCTTTGTAAGTTTTTATCGCGTTTGGACTTCGTTTGATATGGATTTTCTGGAAACTAAAAACATGCAACAAACAGGAACTGGCACTGGACACTGGATCAATATGTTAGTCCCAAAAATAATATAAAAAGTTGCCAAAAGTATATGAAGGTTGTAGAATATTGGCATGAAACAATTGAGAATTATAGATACGATGGTGACGTATAACTGGTGATCATTGCATCACATTGATATCATTGCAAGATCCAAGCATCCCAAAATAGGCATGCAAAATTCATGTCTCCTGTTCGGCCAAGGCCTCGAGAATGATGATGATATCCATATTGTTTCCTTTGAACTGTCCATGCCATGTTGCAGGCCAGTTCTTGCACTTTTAGTGCATGCAATCAATGGAGCCAAGCATACCCAAAAAACCTCAGGCTTTGTTCATCTCAAAAGTCTTGTTGTGTCCTGAGCATTGAGTGCTCTCAAATACTCTGGACCAAACACTTTCACCACCACCTTTACAAATTGCTTGACGAAGAAGATTGAGGTGCTCTCTCCCATTGACAAGTTATCATCAATGAAAATCCGCCGGAAGACCATAGGCCATCATCCGAAATGCAGTAGTGAATTTCTGCTCAATTCTATGTCCAAGCAATACGGTGCAATTCCTCAACATTGCAAATGTGAAGAAACAAGTCAAGTATCTCCATGGATAATGATGATTTGAGCCAAAATAGCTGTGTATCAATCTGTCATGCGCTTCTTTCTGTTCTCTCCATAAAAACTCATGGCCGAAAACGGAATTGTAGTGCTTCGGCTTCTTGTTCTTGTGCATCATCAATACCCTATCAACATCTTCCTCCTCAGTCATGTCATATTCCTCATCCGATGAGAAATCACTGCAATAGTTGGACTCACGCAAACTCATCTATGATAGGAAACTATCTATCAAGCTAATTCTATAAGTGCACATGCAAGAAAAAATGCAAGCAATTTTTTTACCATTTCTTTTCGTCGAGCACCTTGTGGGCGAGGAGGAGCAAACCAGCTGACGGGTCGTTTGTGTCCAGATGATGGCCGGGACGAGGTGAAAACGGCTATGGGAGGACTTCTGTCGATGTTAGGAAAGCGGACGCGCATCCAAAAATCATGATGCGGCCACAAACTCATCGACGACCCGCTCGGTAGCGGCGGTCGGGCAGCAAGGAGTGGTGCTCTGACAACCGCTAGTCCACCTTCAAAGGATGTGGACAAGGTGTGACAACCATACATGTGGCAGCGCTTTGGCGGTTGGTTGTAATCAGCCGGAACCGGAGGGGCGATGGATGCAAAAACGAAGGAGCGGCGGGCGCTCCGGAGGTCATCCGAGGTTGCGGGTGGACGGCGGGGTCGGGGGCAGGCGGCAATGACTTTTGTGACAGAAAATCGTCGTTGCCCGCCGGCAGGGTGGAGGTCCGGCCGCGCGCAAGAACAAAACTATTGCGTCTGGGCATGGAGGGCGGGGGGGGGGGGGGGGGGGGGGGGAGTGTCGTACAGTTTTGCAGCGGTCACCCAAGTGGTGCATATTTGCAACACTTGGTGCTGCATTTTAGGATTGCATTTTTTGCATTTTTTATGGTAGGGTAGATGTTGGAGGCTTCCTTTTGCCTTCAAGTGCCCCCAAAAGGCCTAATATGAAAATAGGACATCTATTAGAGATGCTCTTATTTCATATTTCCTATATTTAGTTTTTATAGGTTACTTTTTCTCTATTCATGAATATAATTGTATTTTGGGTAAAAAAAGTATGCTAGTTATTTTATAATTTTAGAAAAATGTTCATGCATTTCAAAAAAAACATGTTCATCTAGTTTTAATAAAGTGTTCATGAAATTCTTCAAGATATATGCATTGGTAAAAATAATTCATGGAGATTTCAATTGTTCATGCAGTTTTAATAAAATATTCGTTAACTTTTTCAAAATGTTTATATACTTATAAAACTATTCATGACATTTTCAAATTTGTCCATAGCATTATAAAAAAAGTTGACATGTTGAAAATGATTCATGACATTTACATAATACGGTGTTTTATCAAATTTTTATTTTCCCGGTATTTAATATTTTTATAATATATATTTAGAAATCTTGTACATTTTTAAAACTATTCAAAATGGTTAAAAAAATGTATTGAAAATACATAAAAATGTTCAAGCAGTTTTAAAACTGTTCATGACATATAATAAAATGTTTCCACACTAAAACATGCAGATTTGGGAATTTCATGAATTTAGAAAAAGGGGAAAATAAAACAAAAACAAAAAGTGCAATAAATATAATAAAAACAAATAGAAAAAATCAAAATGAAAACTTAATCCAGAGGAGAAACGAAGAAAAAAAATTCCTGACCAGAACCTTCCTCAAGCCAGAGAAAACACGGTAAAAGTGTCTCAAAATAAATAAATAACACACGGTAAAAAGTACCTAAACCGGAGGTAATTCGGTCAACCCAGATAGAGCCGCCCTGTAGGCGAGAGTTGGATCGGTCTCACAGTAAGTGACATATCGCTTTTCTCTGAGAGCCACTAATTAACGAGCGCTCCTTCAGGAGCCCCGCAACGATCAGCGTCACTTGGCGCGCCCACAGCCAGTCGCCACGTATCGCGTTCTGGACGCTCCCTCTGTATTTTGTTTCTTTGTTTTTACACACGTGTTTTCGGCTTTTTTAAATGTTTTTTTTGTTTTTTTACTTTTGGTTTTCTACCAGTTTTCCCTACCTTTTCGACAAAAAAATTTGAAAAAAAAATTTTTTGCGCAAAAAAATGCATTTTTTTCGTGAGAGTCACGGTTTTGTTTCCGCGAGAGGTACGGCCGTGTCTCTTGGAAACGGAAAAAAACGTGTTTTCTGTTTTTTTCCTTTCGCGAGAGGCACGGGCGTGCCTTTTTCGGAAAGGGAAAAATACGCGTTTTTTGTTTTTTTCTTTCGCGAGAGGCACGATTTTGCTTCCGCGAGAAGTACGGTTGTGCTTTCGCAAGAGGCACGGGCGTGCCTCTTTCGGAAAGGAAAAAAACGTGTTTTTTTTTTTGCGAGAGGCATGGCTTTGCTTCCGCAAGAGGCACGGTTGTGCTTTCGCGAGAGGCACGGGCGTGCCTCTTTCGGAAAGGAAAAAAACACGTTTTCTGTTTTTTTTCTTTCGCGAAAGGCACGGTTGTGATTTCGTCCGAGGTACGGGCGTGCCTCTTTTGGAAAGGGGAAAACCCGTGTTCCCGATTCAGGTTTTCGTCGGGTTTTTTCGTCCAGTTTTTTCGTGAAAAAAAGTTCATCAAAACCTATCAACATGGGATCTAGTTTTGAAGATCTCGACGCGAGGAATCCAACGGCGAAAGCGGTTCGAGATTTGGACGCACGGTGTAAGAGATAAAACGTTTTGAATAAACAAATCTATGAAAAAGGGAAAACTCCCAGGTTGCGACAAGTGGCGCAAATGCAGCGCGCCACTTGTCGCAACCTGGAAAAGTTGGAATAATCTCCGCAAAGAGTACTCCTTAATTAATGATTTCGGCTTTCTCTCTCTATAAAAGAGAGCGAGATATATATCTGGCCTGTACCGATTCTTAATACGAATCCCCTATGGGCGGACGCCCGACTACTATGCCTTCCCTCGTTCGCGTCCGGTCACTGCGTTAGATCGGTTCAGTCCCTTTTTTTTCTGTTGTTAGTTCTTTGGTTTTCTTTGTTTTTTTCACCGGTTTCCGTTGGTTTTTCTTTTTTCTTCATTATGTTTTTGGTTTTGTTTGTTTTTGATGGTTTTGTTTGGTTTTCCTTATTCTTTTTTTCATTATACTTTGGTTTTCTTGTTTTTTGGTTTATTCACTTTTATTTTGTTTCTTTGTCAATTTTTTTTGTTTTCTAAACACATTTCTACTTTTTCATACACATTGTACACTTTTCCTATATATGTAAGCATTTTTTATGCATGTTTAACATTTTTCAAATACAGTTTTAATATTTTTATTAAAGCATGTTTTGAATATATTTCAAATATGTGTATTTTAAAAAAAATACATTTTGAAACATTTTCTCGGATGATAAAAGGCATTTTTAAACTATGAACACAATTTGTTGTACGTTACACAAACATTTTTTTGAAAATGTCAAGAACACATTTTTAAAACTTATGAAGATTTTCAAAAATGTGAAGTAAATTATCTTTGAACGTACAAAACATTTTTTTGAATTACGCAGACAATTTTTTATATTGTACAAGCATCTTTTTAAATGTCACATACCTATATTTTGTTTGAAATGTGTGACATTTTGTAATATACACAAACAATTTTCTTACACATGATTAACATTTATAATATTTTCATTCCTGTTATACATTTTTTGTATACGTAAAATATATTTTTATACATATTTAACATCTTCCAAATGCAAGATTAATATTTTTTAAAAATATATGTGTTTATATTAAAAAAATATAAACAAAAGTAAAAAAATAAAATAAAAATGTGCTGGAAAAACAAAAATAAAAATAAAAATATGATGATGTTAGTATGACGTTACAAGTGGTCAGTGGACTGGCCCAGTACGGGCTCAATGCAGGCGAACTATGCCTAGACATCGCGGCGAGCGACACATAGATGCGCCCCAGCCCGTCTAGCATTCTCTGTTCAGCACCGAAGCTCATGCGGGATTGCAACCACATCCAATGGCCATAGAGGCAGTGAACGGTTGAAAACAACAATGGCCTTACAGGCTGGAAAAGTGCATAACTATAATGTCTTTAAATATAATACTCCCTCCGTCCCAAAATAAGTGACTCAATTTTGTCCTAACAGGCATTGTGCGTTAGCGCATCCGTTTTCTTACTTGATTTTTATATGATTTTCTGAAGGGATCTGTCCAACTAAGTAGAAAAGGACACTAGATTGTGGCTTCTATCTATTAGTTGACTACGGAGCTTCCTCATCCCGACCTATCTATATGTGAAAAGCTCTCCGCCAGAATCTTCGTAGTAGTAAGTCGTGGGTTACAAGTTGTCCTTCTCCTCAAACCGTTCTTTTCACTGAACTACTCGAACTTTTTGTTTGAAAAAGCGGAAATAGCTCAGTTCAAGAGAGGGTTGAGCTTCATCGGTTAGTGTGCCCCAAAGGATGAGGTTTCTTTCCCCGAGATGCTAATCCACGAAAAACGATACGAGAAATGCGAAAGAACTCAACTACGGAACGAGGGAGACCCGTGAAAATACCTCGGTTTCTTACCCGTGCCATTGAACTCTTTCTTGGTAACTTGGACAAGGAAAGTTAGCAAAGTTAGACAAGATTGGAATGGGCATAGGAACATGTATTGATGTACCAGATCGGCTAATGCTCCCAGGTTGATGCGATGTATTAGTACAACGTTGAGTCACTTATTTTGGGATGAAGGGAGTAGATGAGAGAGAGGGAATAGGAAG
Source organism: Triticum aestivum (assembly GCF_018294505.1). Taxonomy (NCBI): domain Eukaryota; kingdom Viridiplantae; phylum Streptophyta; class Magnoliopsida; order Poales; family Poaceae; genus Triticum; species Triticum aestivum. The sequence goes on along the minus strand of NC_057804.1, from coordinate 588,392,730 downwards.
GAGTGTCGGGAGAGGGGATAAGACTGCACATCGGTGGGGTGTGCCCCACACATGATGTGACAAGCTACATGGACGACGGATGACGCCTTGGTCGGACGACAACACACAGGCGACCGGTGGCCCGGCTGGAAACATTTTCCTTAGTAAATAGTATATGTATGATTTGTAACTACATGCCAAGTTTTTTGCCTCGCAGAAAATAAAAACCCTACATGCCAAGTTTTAAACAGATGTGCTTATTTTCAAACTAAAAGTGCACAACAACAGGGTGCTTTATATATAAAGCGAGGTAAAAGTCTTTTTCGATAACAATAAGGTGCATATCTATAACTCCATTGAATCAGGGAGAGTCCATGCATGTTGAGAATCTAGAGGGGGATAGGTTCGACATTTCTACCCCCCTCTAGATTCATCCTCCAACTCTCTGAAGGTATTCATCAGCTTGACATAGTATTTTTTTAAGTACACTGGTAAAATAGGGATAGCACTCTCGTCCCATCTGCATGTATTTAAGTCATCACTAACTACTACGAGAAGATGGCAGATTCAAGGACCTAAGGAGATTACTACTAACCTTTGTATCGCTTCGTTGAGCTTTAGACCCTCTTCTAAGGTAGCTTGCATATCAAAAGTGTCATCTAGCAGAGATATTAGCACACATATCTTGGAAAGGATTATCCGTGCATGTGCATATTGTTTCTCATAGTGTATTGTGTAACAGTAGAGGTATATTTCAACGGTATGATGTCGAGAGTAGCTTAGTCTCACTTCTTCATATAGATCATTTCCCCACCTTAAGTATACATTAGTTAATAGGATACTGTATTAACTCTTTTACTTATTATATATTCATCATGATATATAAGCTCAGTTTGTAATCATAGCCAATTAATCTAAATATAATTAAATCGCTAGCTGTCGTGGAAAGGTCACGGCAGATGTCCTAGCAAAAGGACTTAGTCATGGAGCATCAAAACTACGAAGCTTAAAAGGGTTAAACGGGACAAAGGACACGGAAGTTTATACTGGTTCGGTCCCTTGCGGTGAAGGTAAAGGCCTAATCCAGTTTGAGGTGGTATTGCTTATGTTTCGATTACCAGGGAGCGAATCCGCTTGAACTAGCTTTCGATCAGTTGTTTTTTGTCCTGAATCGCCGTCAGGTCGTCCCTTTATATACACAGGTCGACGCTCAGGCTCACGGAGTCCCGGCCAGCTCATAAATAGTGTCCGGCTCGGTGACTATCTATTCATGCCTTACAACACAAGTCATACATATATGGCGGCTTACCCTTACAGGCCTTAAGTCACCTTTGGGCTTTGGGCCCTTAACTAAACCGTCATCTTCAAATATCTTCGTGGGCTTCATATGATGAATCGCTATAGGTATAACCCGGCCCCTCCTGGGCGGGTCATACCTAATAGTTATATCCCCAACATTAGGCCCCAGATTGATTTGAACTGGTTCATGTCAATCTTCAATACTTAAAAAAAATCTTCTGCTCTTCATTGTGCGAGAGTTTATAACCCGCCATGATGTCATCTTCTGGATTTGTGATAACCCGCCATGAAGTCACCTGCTATTGATTCACACTTTATCCAACATATCTCAACGGATCTTTATCTTAATAACCGTCCCAAGAATCGAGGCGCTTGGGCAGCTGGATAACCATGTTTTGGCCTCCTCGTTTTTCGCGCCCACTTATTAGCCTTTCCTTATAAATAGCAATGACTCGTCTTTTTCTCATTCTCCATCTTTTCCATCATCTTCTTCCTTTCGCGACCCTCTGCCACTCGAGCTCCGCCGCCGCCGCGAAGCACCTCCTCCTCCTCAACCTTGGCTGCTGCATCAACCTGTGTCGGATCAGAGTACACCAGCGCTCCACCGCAGTTGAATCTACACCTATAAGTGCTTCTTCTCCAGCGCGTCAGATCACATTAGGGTTCTGACTGTTCTCGTGTTCTTCGTAGTTTCTCCATAGTTCCTCCATCGTAGCACCTTTAGATTTAGAAACGGTATAGAACTTATGCAGGAGTTGTTTTGCCTTCGCCTTCAATACCAGCAGACCCCCTTTCCTTGGAGAGAGATCTCATTAGATCTTATGAACTCCCCTGTACTGGTTTTAGGTCTTGAATTATTTTCTTTTTCTGAATTGCCACTGATCTGAAATAATACTTGCAATCTGTGAAACTTGTTTGTACTGTACTTAGCAAAAAACTACACCTTGGTAAATCCACCTAGCCATGGCGGCTCATACCACCGGCTTTAATTGCCATGCTCAATAGATAACATTAAACTGCTCATGGCGGCTTAGATAACCTGACGTAATTAGTCATATACCATTAGGCCCCTTTGTAAGCCGCCATTTTGATATGTGCTGTAATACCTTTTCCTCCGGCTTAAATTTTGAACTCTCAATTTTATTCTTTTACTTTTAGGCTTCCTTCTTCACAATGCCGCCCAAAACAACCACTTCCTATAATTGAGTTCGCTCCATCGTCACGGAGAATACACTTGAAGACTTTGTGAAAACCGGCTATCTGCCCAAAAAGGATGTCATGTCTTACAGCGCCCCTAAACCGACAGAAGAGAAACCTGGGCCCAAAGAAGGGGAAATCATTGTCTTCACTGATCATATGAACCGGGGCTTTTCCCCGCCCGGCTCTAAGTTCTCCAGGAACGTTCTGCACATTTTTGACCTCCATCCTCAAGACATCAGACCCAATTCCGTGTCTAACATATGCAACTTTCAAGTGCTCTCCAAGGTGTACCTTGAAGAAGAGCCCAACTTGGAACTTTTCAGAGAATACTTTTACTTGAACCGCCAGAACAAATACTCCAACGGACCTAGCTTGGAGCTTGGCGGGGTCTCAATCCAACGACGGAGAGACATCATTTTTCCTTATGCGCAGCCGCCGAGTCATCCCAAGGACTGGAACCAGACATGGTTCTACTGCCAAGATAATTCTCCGGCTGATGAGAACCCTCTGCCCGGCTTTCATGCCCTGTGTCTCGAATCCAATCATCCGCTCCCCGACAAGTTGTCAGCTGCTGATCGCAAGAAGCTCGCCCCTACCATTGCCAAAGTCAAGGCTCTATTGGGGAACGACTTAAATGGCATTGACTTGGTCCGGTGCTGGGTGGCATGGCGGATCATCCCCTTGAGCCGTTGCTCCGGTTTAATGTGCACTTACACCGATGACACAAAGGATCCTCTGCCCCACAGCTCTGAGGAGTTACCTGATGACCTTATCAATGAGATGACAAAATCCCTTCTGAATGAGAGCCTAGCTGATTGCAGCAGGGTGGGCCTAAGCCCTTTCTGCAAGTCTAACCCGGCACCAAAAGTAAGTCGCCGAACTGGCTATTTTACCTTCACCCTTAATACTTTGTTTTGACTCAACCTTGATGATTTTCACAGGCTGGTGATGACTTTTGGAATAAAGAGTATGATCATGAAGCTGCAAAGAGAGCCAGGAAGGCCAAGAAAGCCGCCAGGAGGGCCACCAAGAAGAGAGGAAAGAAGCCCAGTGCTTCTGAATTACTTCAACTGGAGGACACCTCTGAGTCGGAGGTAGCCCTTGATTCTCTTGGCTCTTTTTTCAACCATCTTATTGACACTGACTATCATCAGGATGACACAGGAACGAGTCAGGCAGTGGAAGAAGAGGTAAATATTATTTCCTCCGAATCCGAGCCTTTGCCAAGACAAAAATTCCGAAGAGTAATCCGGAAAGTAAGATTTTCACACCCCTTAGTTCATCTGGATCCTCACTTTATTTTGAAACAACAGTAGCATGAGAGCCGGCGACAGACTCGGACGAGCAAGGATGTGGAACTCTCCTCCGGCTTACCGAACACATCAAGGAAGCGTCGAAATGAGGTCACCCCCAACTTAACTTTTCTTATCCTTTGGCGGGTCTCGCTCGTCAACCGCTAAACTCTTCCGACTCAAATTATCAGGAAACTTCACATTCCTCCTCCAGCGACTCAATCCAATCTAATATGCCGGCTTTCAAGACCCCTCCTGGGTAATGACGATTTACTTATCCTTTACTCATTATAATCCTTTGATACTTGTACTGACCTTTTTGACTCATGCAGTGGAAAAGCAAATCCCAGCAAGATGGCAAAGAAGAACAAGATGGCCGAAGAGCCGACAGTCAATGAGCCAGAGCTCCAAACTGCAGCACCTGAGGCCTCTGTTCCTGAACCGTCTCAGCTGGTTCATGATATTCCAACAATGACTGTTTATCCGCATGTTGATCAAGCCACCGACGACTCTTTAAATCCTGAAGCTTCAAGCCCTGTCAAGACAGCCAATACACAAGATGATGATGTGGAGATCACCAAGACCGGCTTTACTGAACCGGGGAGACCTACTGTGCTGGCCAAGCATTCGGCCAAAGAAGAACATGTTGAGCTGCGCAAAGTGCGATTAGATGTCGCCAACTATGCTCAACTGGGCATTGGTGAAATATATTCTGGCTTTCTCAGCCAAGTACATAGCAGCCGTGACCTTGAAGCGGACATGGTGAAGCAGATGCACCACAAATTTGAGGTATGATCTTTTCCACTCTTAAGTTATGCATATCTTACTAGCCCCCAAGTTTACTGCTTATTTTGAATATGTCGTAGACTTGATCATCATGACCATGGATAATAACCTATGAAACAATCAGTTCAAAATCCGGCTTAAAGTTGTGTAGTTCTCATGAGCCGGCTATAGCCGGTTGTAATATGAAGGGGTCATCGTAAACTTGCAAGAAGACAAGCAATATGCATTAGCCCCCAAGGGCCAAGTACTCTTGCTCGCAAAGTGCTTGGGACTTATTCACTTAAGCCGCCACTTAAATAGAACTTTCGGTAGACATTAGCCCCCAAGTGCCAAGTGTTGTTGCGTGCAAAAGGCTTGGGACTTGATATTTTGAACTAACATTTAAATTATGATGTCGATCCAGTTTATGAGCAGACCACCACTACTGAGCTTCAAATAGAACTGTCTGAGTTGAAGACCCATCTGGAACTGCAAGAGGCTGAGACCCAGAAAGCAAACTCAAAGTTTGAATTTACTGTGGCTGAATCAAAAAAAGTGAAGGGCGTCTTTAAAGTTGAGAAGGACGCCTGGGCTGAAGAGAAAATTGCCTTGACCCAACGGGCTGAGAAGGCAGAGGCGGCTCTCCAGGAAGTGACCACTGAACTTACCGGCTTAAAACGCCAGGTGTCTCAGATGGTGTCTGCTATCTTTGGTAAGTCGCCTAATGATTGCCAAATTTTGAATATCATCCTTAATGATAGTATCTGCCTTTAACTCATCCAATGATCACTTTGCAGGCCCTCGAAGCACCAGTTTGAACCAAGACATGCTGGTGAAGCTAAAGGCAGTTTACACATTGGAGCAGCTTTACACTGGTGCTCAGCGTGCATTGGCCACAATTGCTCCGTCGAATGAAGCCCCCACACTCTTGGTTGACGTGCTAAGGAAGTTTTCTGTGCTACCCCAGCGGTTTAATGAAATGAAGCAATCATCTGCGAGAGTCGGAGCCGTGACAGCCTTAAGCCGGGCCAAAGCATGGCTACCGGAATTAGACCAGGCGGACATCTCAATCGGTTATCCAAGCCTCAAGGAGGACGACATTCCGTTTGAACAAAAGGACTTTGCTGCTTGCATGAAGGAGATTCGTCCTCTGGCCAGCCTGATTGCCAATGAGACAGACCTCACCAAGTATCATCCGGCTTATGATGTGGGAAATTAGAAGATGCCAACACCGTCTTATAAAGTGACAAGCCTGATCCCCTAATCCGTAAGCACACCTTTGCCCGTGAAGTTGACCCGTCCAAGCTAATTGATGATGAAGCTGAGTTCCAAGCTTTGAGTGTCATTGACTGGTCGTCATCAACCTTCCAGGACGTAGAACAGGACAAACAAGTGGAGAGGGTTGACCCGGAAGCATCAGGCCAGCAAGAAGATTGATCCACTGGGCGCTTCATATTTATGGCCTTCTGAAACAAAAACAGTTAAGCATTTGGACTCTGGGAGTCATGTAATAGGGTAGCAACAACTTTGCTCTACCATGCCATCATGCACGTTTTCTGTTATGCTCCATATTGTTAAACCGCCACCTGAGACTTATGATTTTTGAATGGTGTAGAAAAATTTCAACTTTATCCTGCACTCAAGTAAATCAAAAGATACCCCTTGGTGGTTTACCGCAGGGCGGGTCATAATATCTCGTATGCACCCACTGATGCCTAAACCATTATGGATAAGGTTTGTTGAACCTTAATTGAAACATAATAATGATATCATACCTGTGATATGTAATTGCACTGGCGGTTTACGATACCTATGTAGTAAGGGTGAGTACCCAAAGCTTTTTAGAAGCCAATAAGTCGAAGTGCTGGATATCATCATGTATGGGCGGCTTGTCCTCTTGTTTAAGCCGGGTAATGAAAACCACGACAAGCTTCAAATATGAGCTTATGAAAGTAAAGGTTGCATGGCCAAAAGGCAAGATAGTATCAAGAAGAAACCGAAAAATTTCAAGAAATCAAGCCAAATGTCAAAAAGCGAGGCTATGGTTTGAATATGACCAGGAAGCCGGACCAAAAGGGTTAATGGCTATGATTCGAATATGATCAGGAAGCCCCCTAATGGTTTTTGGCATTGCGCCAATCAAAGGGGTATCGACAGCTATGATTCAAATACGATCAGGAAGCCCCCCAATGACCTTGAAGTGTTGGCATTGCACCGATCAAGAGGGTACTAACAGCGATGTTCTCTTATGTGAATACGCATATGTTTGAACAGGAAGCCCCCTAATGACCTTTAGGTGTTGGTGAAAGTGCGTTATATCGACTAGAGGGGGGGGGTGAATAGGCTATTTTTATGAATTCTTCACTGAGGAATTTGCTGGCGAGGAAATTCCTAAATGAGAACTACTTGCAGCGGAGTAAGTACTCAAAAGTAAACATAGCAGAACACAAGCATAGTCATCATGATGAAATGAAGACAAGCATAAAGTACAGAAAGCGTAAGCACATGATGAAGACGGACAGACAGAAGAAATTGAACTGAGGAAATTGAGAAAGTCTTCAGTCAAAGTCTTCAAACAGATATGAACAAGCACACAACAACTGAAATGAGGAAATGAAAGAGTTGAGGAAATAGAACCAGTAAGCTTGGTGAAGACAATGATTTGGTAGACTAGTTCCAACTGCTATTTCAGTTGTACGTCTGGTTGGAGCGGCTAGGTATTTAAACCCGAGGACACACATTCCCGGACACATAGTCCTCACCGTATTCTCCTTGAGCTAAGGTCACACAGACCTCGCCCAATCACTCGTGGTAAGTCTTCAGGTGACTTCCAAACCTTCACAGACTCGGTCACTCGGCGATCCACAATTCCTCTTGGATGCTCTAGACCTTGACGCCTAACCGTCTGGAAGAAGCACAGTCTTCAAAGGTAACAAGCGTCGGATCCACGCAGGATCAATCTCTTCAGTGATGCTCAATCACTTTGGGTTTGAAGGTGTTTGGGTTTGGGTTTTCCTCACTTGATGATTTTCGCTCAAAGTCCTCGGAGGATGGGATGCTCTCAAATGACAAGTGTCAGTTTCTCTCGGAGCAGCCAACCAGCTAGTGGTTGTAGGGGGCGGCTATTTATAGCCTAGGGAGCAGCCCGACATGATAAGACATAAATGCCCTTCAATGATATGACCGTTAGGTGGGTAGATATTTTGGGACAGCTGGCGCATAGCACAGCAACGGTCAGAATTTTGACTCTCAAATTCCTCAGGGCTATCATGTTCCTCACTGTGTAGGCAATCCGCATTGGCGAATTCCTAACTCCTCAGTCAGAACAAATTCCTCAGCAACCAGAAGAACTTCGTCTCTGTCACTGAAGAAATTGACTGAACTGTATGAGATTTCCAATGGCTTCACTCGAAGGGATTGGTAGGTGTAGGATTTTGAGTTGAGCATCACATGGAAATTTTTCCTTAGTATTTCCTCGACCCCCTTTAACAGTACGGTGTTTCCTATGACTCAAGAAAGAGAAAATGAAACTACGAAAACAAAAGTCTTCACGCTTCATGTTCCTCGAATGAATTGCCAAGTCTTCAAGGTCACACCAATTTCTTCACTTTCAAAGTCTTCAGAAAGTCTTCAGAAATCCAAAGTCTTCAGTTGAAGAACTTCATTTTTAGGGGTCGACTTTCTCTGTAAATATCAAACTCCTCATAGACTTATAGACCTGTGTACACTCACAAACGCATCAGTCCCTTAACCTATAAGTCTTCAATACACCAAAATCACTAAGGGGCACTAGATGCACTTACAATCTCCCCCTTTTTGGTGATTGATGACAATATAGGTTAAGTTTTCAACGGGGATAAACATATGAAGTGTAAATACTGATATTGAGGAATTTGATTGCAAGATATAGAAGAACTCCCCCTGAAGATGTGCATAGTGAGGAATTTGCTTTTGAAGCAATGCACACTTGAAGAGTATAATCATGGAGATCTCCCCCTATATCTTGTAATTCATACACGCATTTGACATATAATATGAAGAATTTGAAATGCATGATGAAATATGGTGACTGATGTAATTCAGCATGCGTGCATTGACATTAATGAGGAATAAGCATACAGAAGAACTCAGCAAAAGTATCAGGCCACCATAGAGTTTAAGTTTACAACTCGATCCAGCAAAGTCATCAAAAGAACGAGAGTTGTAACTTAGCAAAAAACACCCATATAAGATAGACCCGCTTGAAGACTAACTCAAATTTCTCCCCCTTTGTCATCGAATGACCAAAAGGGTTGAAAATGAGGACTAACGCCCCTGAATAATATCATGATGATGGAGGAGCGCCAGCGTTGTTGGGGTCGTGTGTCGTTGTACGACCTGCTGCAGTGTCGTCCAAGTCTTCATACTCGTCCGTGTTGCGTGATGAAGAAAATGAACTGGCCACCAAGGAAGGAACCTTGACCTTCTTGTATTTCTTCGGTGGAGGAGCAGACCAGTCAAAATCTTCCTTGAAACCCATTTGCTTCAGATCTTCTTTAGTATAGAGATGTGACAGAATAGCCCAGGTGCGATCGAAGACTTCATGGAGGTAGTAATGGTTTTTCTTCACTGCATTATGTGTAGCAGTCATGTTGTGAAGAATAGAACCAAACTGACGCTTAACCCATTTGTGGTTTGATCCACCTTCTGGTGAAGACTAAGAAGCAGCTCACGGTCAGTCATCACACGAGGAGCAGTGGCTTGAGGATTTGGCTTGGATGCATTGGCAGCAGAATCATGAGTGGCAGAGTCATCATTGGTGGAATAAGATGCAGCTTTGCGAAACTGACCATCCAATGGACGAATGCCTTCATCGATAATAGCTGGTGCCTTGCCCTTCTCATCAGCTGAGGAATATGTCCGCTTGAGGACTTCAATCGGGGGCAAGTAGCTGAGGTGATTTTGAAAATCAGCTTTGTAGTTGAGTGAAGACCTTGTTCTGAGGAATCTCATAATCCAAGTAGCATAAGGCTTCAGCTCAAACAGAGAAAGTGCAACATTTTCCAGAGTCCTCATGAAGAAATCATGATAATTGACAGGGATGCCATGCATGATGTTGAATAGCATATTCTTCATGATGCCAACAATTTCCTCATCAGATGAGTCGTGGCCTTTGATAGGACTCAAAGTCTTCGTCAGAATGCGATAGACTGTTCTTGGCACATACAACAATTCCTTCACGAGGAATTTGGTCCTTGGGGCTTGACCGGGCTTCAGAGGCTTCATTAGCACTTGCATGTAATGAGCAGTAAGTTCAGGTTCTTGGTACAGACAACGAGCACCTTCAGGTGGAGGACTGATTGGCAGGGCATGAAGTAATTCAGAGGCCGGTGCCTTGTAATGAGTGTTTTCGGTCATCCAGTCCAACACCCAAGTGTTGATATCATCAGCATCACCTGTGATGTGCAGCGTTGCGTAGAACTGAAGAATAAGCTCTTCATTCCAATCAACATGTCAGAGCAAAAGTTGAGCAGTCCTGCATCATGAAGCATACTGAGGACTTGAGAGAAGCAAGGCATTGATTCCATGTCCACGTGAGGAATATGCTCGTGGTCGAAGACTTTGTCCTTGTTGAAAAGCAGTGAAGAATAGAAGTTGGCCTGGCTGCCAGTCCAGAAGCGCTTCCTTCTAAGACGAGCATTGTCATAAGGGTTGAATTCAGTGAAGAAAACATGCTCGCCGAAGAAGTCATCAGCCTTGAATTTCTGCTTCTTTGAGAAGGGATCCTTTGGCTTGGGCTGAGGAGTGTCAGTCAATTGCATCACCACCTCAGGAATCACAATCTCAGGATCCACAGGACTGAGGAATTTCAGGCTCTTCTTCAGCTGCAGCCTGGGTCTTCAATTCTTCATTAACATTTTCATCAGCACTAGTGGCTGGAATTTCTTCATGGACAGATGGGGTTGCATGAGGTTCTTCAGATCCCATTTGTACTTCAGTAGCAACAGGGGACTGAGGAATTGTTGAAGTGTAGTGAACATTGGAGAGTTGGGGTGCTGACTTTCCCAAAAGTCATCATTCAGCACGGGTGTGGTACAGCCAATGTCCACATCCTCATCTTCCATTTCTTCAACGCCGGCCTCTTCAGCAGTGAACTGAGGCATAGGCGAGGAGACAACTGGTGTTGAAGGGATTGCATCCACTTCAATTTCTTCATCCAACTGCTCTGACGAAGCAGCAGAAGGATTTCTTCATCTGATTCACTTGGAATCACATAATCTTCATCAAAAGGAACAAGGTCCTTTGATGGCATGAATGAGACAGGAACGACATCAATTGGGTTGTCAATTGAGCTTGTCAAAGGCTTCATCTTCTTCGGAACTGAAGAATCCGATGAAGTTGATGCTTTCTTTTTCTTCACAGCTGCATGCTCTGGAGCCTTGGTATTCTTCACATCTGATGCAGATGGAACGATCGGAGTTGGTGTAGGCGCAGGAGGAGCAGAGGAATTTGGTTTAGTTTCTTCACGCGCAACTGATGCAGTTGTCCTGACTTCTTCATTTACTTCAGGCGCACCACTAGTGGATGCCCTGGCAATTTTTTCAGCGGCTGGAATGCAGTCATCAGCCCTGGTACTTTTATTTTCTTCTGCAGCCTGATTGTCATCAGTGGTGCTGGCATGTTCTTCAGTAGGCTGAGCAGATGCTTCAGCCTGAGGAATTTCTTATTGTGTTAGGGCTGCAACATTTGAAGTGAGTTTGTCAGTAATCTTCACAAATCTGACTTTGGCTCCAAGCCAGTCAGCATAGTAGCAATCAAATTCATCACTCAGTTGCTTGATCTCAGCTTGCAAGGCAATGAGTTGTTCAGGGGTAAGAGTGAGGACATTGTCCTTGAGGTAGCGCTACTTCTTGTACTGTGCTTTCTTCACTCTTCTTCCTTCTTCAAATTTCCACTTCTCTTCTTCAATGAAGGCAGTCAAAACATGACTTTGACCAGGAGTGAGGTTCATCTCCGGTAAAGGTGTGTCTGGGACCTTGTGCCATAAATCGATGAAGTCTAGGATCAACTTCGGATCCAGTAGCATTGGCACATTGCTGCCTTTGGCTGTAGCGGCCCTGGCTTGCCTGTCTCTGATGATTTCAGCAAGTTCTTCATCATCAGCCTCATCGTCATCAGAGGGTACTTGAAAGGCGACCTGCTTCTTGTGAGGACTTGGTCGAAGGCCTCATCCAGCAGTGGCCTTTTTCTTCAGCAGAGAGGGGCCAGTTGAGGAATTTGGTGCAACTGAGGAACTTGCAGACGCTCCTGAGGCAATTGAGATGCCTGTAGTCCTTTGCACGTGGCGAGATGCACAGGTGCAGAGGATTTAGTCGGAGCAGCTGAAGACTTTGTCGGAGGAGCTGAGGACTTTGAAGGAGGAGTAGATTCTAGGAATTGGCGAGAGGCTTTGAAGAATCTGGCCGTGAGGGGCATGCTGACAATCTAGGCCGTGAGGCATTGAGGGAGAAGCACTTGGCTTGGAGAAGGCTTCTTAGCATGCCTTCTTCGCCTTACTTGTAGAGGCCTCAGCAGTGGTAGCTAGCAGCAGCAGAATCTTCATTGAATTTCCTGACTGCTTCCTTTGCTTGTTTGGCCAGTTTGGACCTGGACGCTTTGCCCATTCATTAAGGATAGTCCTCACCGCGCTTGAGGCTGGTGGGATCTGCCAATTGGCCAGGTGCCAATGGAGGTCTTGGGCATGGAGGGTTGAGAGCGAATTTCTTGATATACTTGGGAGTAGACATATTTGTAGTCCCTCCATTCCCGTGCCCATCTCCCTCTCAATCTTTGAATGCGCACTTTGCGCTGATTTTTATCTTCTCCAGGGCCAGTGTGCGGTATCTAGTCATAAATATCATCAGGATATCTCAAATTGTGTTGACCTCAGGCCTCTTTCCACCCTTCTGTGGCTTCTTACCATCAGCCATTTTCTTCAGCTGAGGAATATGAACAACTGAAGTTTCTGAAGAGGTATGCAACTTTTCTTCGAGGAACGCTGCAAATGAGTTAAGTTGATGAGAACCTAGTGATTCAACAGCGGACATGAGTACCTGTGAACCGAGTATAGTTGCGAGGAATTTGGAGAGGTCATATGCGTTCTCAGAAGGTTTTTCAAAAAGAATAAGTTTGAGGAATTTGACCAGATGAGTCTTGAAGAATTTCACTAAGCGTTCTTTGTCTTAGGTTCCAGAGTTGTATAGATCGAAGATCCACACAATTGAGGAATCTTGAAGAAAATCATTGCTTAGAGAAACGAATCAAGAGCAGATGACATGTGAGGTGTTCAGTGTGTGAAGATTTGAAGAATAAACACCTTTGAAGATTTTGAAGAAAACATTTGAATCAAAGAGGGCAGTAAAAGTAACTTTTAATTACCCTTGATGAAGAACACGACAAACTGGGAAGTGTAGATGTGAAGTTCGTCAGCTCGATCTTGCACGCCCTAACTCGGCAGAGGAAGACAGCTATGACGGTGGCGGAGTGAAGAAATCCGCAACCGGCGCGAGTACGACGAGGTCGAGGCAGTGAAGCTCTTCCTCACCAACAATGATGAAGTAGCGGCGGCGCTAGGGTTTGAGAAGCTCGAGCGGAAGTGAGAACGAGCGGAGTAAAAATGAAGTGAGGAAGGGGAGGGGGTATTTATAGTCGGAGTGAAACAACTGTACGCCCGAAGAAAATGGACGAACGTGCCCCTGACCCTTCTCATTCGCTTGACATGTGTCACCCACGTACTGAGAGGTGGCGATCGTGTAAGATCATGGGCGAATAGATAAGTATTGTCGTGGGATGTGGAACGGTTTGAGCGGCAAAGCCGAAAATTTATATAAGATAGGTTAAAAGTTCCGTTCGCAATTTCTTCAGCTGACAAGGACACAGTGAAGATTTTGAACGAGTTTCAAATAGAATGCACATGAAGAATTTGTGAACAGACTTGGTTGAGTTTAGCATAGAGGGGGAAGGGTCCAATCACATTCACTTAGCAAAAAAAACAACTTGAAGAATTAGCAATAAGTGAATGTTGTAGAGGACATAAACTCATATATTTATATATTCAAATGAAGAACAACGCTGGAAAGAGTGAAGACAATGCAAAGTTAAAGAATTTGGAAAACTGAGGAATTTCAAAAACGAAGAAAAACTCAAATTGAAGATTTTCAACTTTGGTTGGTGGTGTAACCCACCGTATAAGAAAGCTGATTTCAGACACCGCGTACATTTGTCATAGGGCTCTGAGAATCAATTTCTTCATTAATTTCTTCACACTTAGAGGGTTAGTCTTCATTAATTGAAGAAAAACATTACTTTGTGTGTTGTGCATCTAAGTCATCAAGTCAGCATAAGTGTTAGGATGTGTGTCCTTTTCAGAGAACATTCGAAGATTCTAGGATATTTAGCTCACACCGGAACTTGCTAAATCTCTTCTCATCCAAGGGCTTAGTGAAGATATCGGCCAGCTGGTCATCAGTGCTTGCGTGGTCGATGGAGATGTCGCCCTTCAACACATGATCACGAAGAAAATGATGATGAATCTGGATGTGCTTTGTCTTCGAGTGCTGAACTGGGTTATGAGCAATCTTGATAGCGCTCTCATTGTCGCAGTAGAGAGGCACATTCTTCACGTTGATGCCATAGTCCTTGAGTGTTTGCTTCATCCATAGTAATTGAGCACAGCACGATCCAGCAGCAATGTACTCAGCTTCTGCAGTGGAGAGTGATACGCAGTTCTGTTTCTTCGAGGACCAACAGACCAAAGATCGTCCGAGGAAATGGCATGTGCCTGATGTTGACTTGCGGTCCACACGATCACCAGCATAGTCAGAGTCTGAATATCCAATGAGATCAAAGGAAGAGCCCTTGGGATACCATAATCCAAGTGTTGGTGTGTGAGCTAGATATCGAAGAATATGCTTCACAGCCTTATGGTGTGATTCCTTTGGTGTAGCTTGAAATTGGGCACACATGCAAACACTAAGCATAATATCCGACCTAGATGCACATAGGTACAATAAAGAGCCAATCATGGAGCGGTATACCTTTTGATCGAAGTCTTTACCATTTTCATCAGTGCATAGATGGCCATTTGTGGGCATTGGAATTTTGACCCCTTTGCAATCTTGCATGCCGAATTTCCTCAATACATCTTTGAGGTATTTCTCCTGAGATATGAATATGCCATTGCGCTGTTGACGAATTTGAAGACCTAAAAAGAATTTCAATTCTCCCATCATAGACATTTGATATTCTTCACTCATCATATAGGCAAATTCATCACTGTAACGTTGGTCAGTACAGCCAAAAATGATATCATCAACATAAATTTGGCACACAAACAATTCACCATCATAAGATTTAGTGAAAAGAGTTGGGTCGAGTGAACCGGGTTTGAAGCCTTTCTTCATGAGGAATTCCTTCAAAGTATCATACCACGCCCGAGGGGCCTGCTTGAGGCCATACAGGGCCTTATTGAGTCTGAAGACTTTGTCAGGATGCTTTGGATCTTCAAAACCTGGGGGTTGAGCAACATATACTTCTTCCTCAAGCTTACCATTGAGGAATGCACTTTTCACATCCATTTGTTGTAAGATAATATCATGATGGTTAGCATAAGCAAGTAATATGCGAATAGCCTCAAGTCTAGCAACAGGTGCAAAAGTTTCATCGAAATCAATTCCTTCAACCTGTGTGTAGCCTTGAGCTACAAGCCGTGCCTTATTCCTCACCACAAGGCCATTTTCATCTTGCTTGTTGCGGTAGATCCACTTTGTGCCAATGATGTTGTGCTTGCGAGGATCTGGACGTTTGACCAGTTCCCAGACGTTGTTGAGCTCGAACTGATGTAATTCTTCTTGCATAGCTTGAATCCACTCAGGCTCCAGAAATGCTTCATCTACCTTAGTGGGCTCTGTGATAGAGACAAAAGCAAAGTGCCCACAAAAGTTAGACAAATGTGAAGCTTTTGAGCGTGTGAGAGGACCTGGTGCTTCAATTTCATCGATGATCTTCTCAATTTGCACTTCGTTTGCAATGCGAGGATGAGCGGGTTGTCTTCGAGGATTTTGATCCGCATTTTCTTCAGGAGCATTTTCCTCAGCACCATTTTCTTCAGGTGTGCCAGCTCGACGTTCTTCACGTTCTGGAATGAATTATTCAGCAGATTCTTCGGTAGGAATGACATCCTCAGTAGCATTGAACTTGATAGATTCCTCAGGTGCTGGTTCATCTAACACAGAAGATAGGTGCTCTCTTTGCGAGCCATTAGTTTCATCGAACCGCACATCTACGATTTCAACAACCTTGTGAAGAATGTTGTTCAAGACTTTGTAGGTGTGCGAGTCCTTTCCGTAACCAAGCATAAAACCCTCGTGTGCTTTCGATGCAAATTTAGAATTGTGATGAGGATCTCTAATCCAACGTTTAGCACCGAAGACTTTGAAGTAACTCACATTGGGTTTCTTGTCAATGAGGAGTTCATAAGCAGTCTTCTTGAAGAATTTGTGAAGATATACTCTGTTGATGATGTGGCACGCAGTATCAATTGCCTCAATCCAGAAACGACGAGGCGTCTTGTATTCATCAAGCATAGTGCGAGCCATCTCAACAAGAGTTCTGTTCTTGCGCTCCACGACGCCATTCTGCTGAGGAGTATAAGGAGCAGATAACTCATGAGTAATACCAAGTTCATCAAGATAGTCATCAAGACCGGAATTCTTGAACTCAGTCCCATTGTCACTTCTGATGTGCTTGATCTTCACACCAAAGTTGGTTGAAGCCCTCGAGGAAAATCGTTTGAAGACTTCCTGCACCTCATGTTTGTAAGTGACAATGTGCACCCATGTGTAACGAGAATAATCATCAACAATAACAAAGCCATATAGAGATGCATCATTTGTAACAGCAGAATAATGATTAGGACCAAAGAGATCCATGTGAAGCAATTCAAATGGTCGAGTGGTAGTCATGATAGTCTTCGCTGGATGCTTGGCCTTTGTCATCTTTCCAGCTTCACAGGCTCCGCATAAGTGATCCTTGAGGAATTTGACATTCTCAATGCCAATGACATGCTTCTTCTTCGCAAGCGTGTGCAAATTCCTCATGCCAGCATGACCAAGTCGTCGATGCCATAGCCAGCCTTCTGAAGCTTTTGCAAGTAGGCATACGGCCGGTTGTGGTCCTGTAGAGAAATCAACAATGTACAAGTCTCCTCTCCTAAAGCCTTCGAAGACTTTGGAATTGTCAGCTTCCATGATCACAACACAACGATATTTGCCAAAGACAACAATCATATCAAGATCACAAAGCATCGAGACAGACATGAGGTTGTATCCTAAGGACTCGACAAGCATGACTTTGTCCATGTGTCGATCATTTGAGATCGCAACCTTACCTAGACCCAATACCTGACTTTTGCCTTTGTCAGCGAAGATGATATGCTTCAGAGACGGTGATAAGGAGCATCCATCAATAGATTCTTGTCACCAGTCATGTGATTTGTACATCCACTACCGAGGACGCACTCATTGGCTTTGGGTTAATCATCCTGCAGATGAATTAGTGCATCTTACAAACTCATATACTTCATCAGTGAAGAATATGACATCAATATCAGCAGATCAATACCATCAAGCAAAAGAACAGATAAAACAGTATGATGACGTGTGAAATGAAAGTTCATTTCATCATGATTAGCCTGCGTCCTTTTAGGCCCTCTCTAGGTCTCCAGCAAATTCTTCAGACGTTTTGAGCACGTCTGGAGACCTGACCCTGCATAAGAGATTAGTTCTTTTTCTTCACCACCCACATCTGAAGGGCTGGCAAAAAATTCATCACTCTGCGAGCACCATATGAGAAAGGTGGCATAGAAGCCAGTCCACTTCGTTTCACATAAGAGGGGTTAGGATAAGCATATGAATAAGCAGAGAAATTCTTCAAGGACTTATGAACATAATGGTTGGAAGAATAATGCTCATATTCATAGCCCTTAGCTCTTCCCTGTGAAATAGAGGGATTAGCACGGTGATTATCATATGAGGATTTTGATCCTTTTGAGGAATTTGATCCACGTGAGGAATTTGGTCCGTATGAGGACTTGGATCCATATGAAGAATTTGGTCCATATGAAGAATTTGATCTGGAGTTCCTATTCTTCACAGGTGGTGTCATGAGGACATTCACCTGAAGACTTTCAAGGCAACTTTTGGGAACCCAGATTTTCTTCATAGGGGAACCGTTCCTGCAGTTAGTGCCAACATATCTAGCAAATACTTCACCATTCTGATTTTTGAACAGTTTATAGTTGGAGTCAAATGACTCATCAGAAGAATGAGGAGATTCACATGTAAAGCCAGATAAATTGGATGGATCAACTGGAGGTCCCTTTGCAGCAACCCATGAGGTTTTGGGGTACTGCTCAGGCTTCCAATATGTTCCATCAGCATTGAGTTTCCTCTCAAAGGCAATACCCTCTTTCCTAGGGTTCCTGTTGAGGATCTGCTTTTTAAGCACATCACAAAGAGTCTGATGCCCTTTGAGGCTTTTGTACATGCCTGTCATGTACAATTCCTTCAGCCCTGCATCATCAATGATACTAGCAATGTCCTCAGATGAGGAATTAGTGATAGCAGAGACAGATGAAGAATTTGTAGCATTAGAAGCATTTGAACATTCAGGTGAAGAATTAGCAGTTTCACGTTCAATGCACTTCAAACATGGAGGAACAAATTCTTCCTGAGTAGCGCTGATTTGTTGAGCAAGTAATGAATCGCGCTCCTTCTGAAGATCTTCATAATCCACTCTTAGCTTCTCAAGATCTTGCTTTCTTTGAAGAAATTCATAAGAAAGCTTCTCGTGATCAGATAAGAGAGTGTTATGATGACCTTGAAGGTTGTCAAACTTGGACTGAAGTCTCTGAAGATTTTCAGTCAAGGTTTTAGTGCGATCCATTTCTTCACCCAACATATCATCACTTTTATCTAGCATGTTTTGAACCTTTTCAAAGCCTTTTGTTGTTTCACAGCAATCTTAGCAAGTTTAGAGTAGCTGGGCTTGAGGTTTTCATCAGATTCATCCTCACTAGATTCAGAGGAGGCGTATTTAGTTACCTTGGCACCCTTTGCCATGAAGCAATAGGTGGGAGCGTAGTCATCATTGCCTTCATCAGCCTTGTTGGTGATGCCATTTTCTTCAGAGTTGAAGATAGACTTGCTGACGAATGCAGTAGCGAGAGCTAGGCTCGCCACACCAGACTCAGACTCCTCTGATGCCTCCTCGTCCTCATGTTCCTCAGATTCGGCCTCAGAGTCCATTTCCTTGCCAATGAATGCCTGAGCCTTCTTGGAGCTGCTCTTCTTGTGAGATCAAGACTTCGAGGATTTTTATGATGAAGACTTTGAAGAATTCTTCTTCTTCTTTGCGTCATCAGAACTGTATCCTTGTATTTCTTCTTCTTTGATTCCTTATCCCACTGAGGACAATCTTGAATGTAGTGACCAGATTTCTTGCATTTGTGGCATAGCCTCTTCTTGTACTCACTGGATGAGGAATCATTGCTCCTTGAGGATTTTCCAAAGCGACCACGTCTTGAGAACTTCTGAAATTTCTTCACGAGCAGTGCTAGTTCCTGGCTCAGTTCTTCAGGATCACCAAGGCTGCTAGCAGAGTCTTCATCTTCAGACTCAGAGACTGCCTTGGCCTTCAGAGCACGTGATCTGCCATAGCTCGAACCATAGAGATCTCTCTTCTCAGCAAGCTGGAACTCATGAGTATTTAGCCTCTCGAGGATATCAGCGGGATCAAGTGACTTGTAATCAGCACGTTCTTGAATCATCAGTGCCAGAGTATCAAATGAAGAATCGAGCGATCTCAGCAATTTCTTCACCACCTCATGGTCGGTGATGTCAGTGGCGCCAAGCGCTTGAAGCTCATTTGAGATGTCAGTGAGGCGATCGAAGGTTTGCTGAACATTTTCATTGTCGAGTCTTTTGAAGCGGTTGAAGAGATTGCGAAGAACGTCAACACGAGAGTCACATTGAGTTGAGGCTCCTTCATTCACTTTGGACAACCTATCCCAGATAAGCTTAGCAGTTTCCAAAGCACTCACTCTTCCATATTGCCCTTTGCTAAGATGGCCACATATGATATTCTTCGCTTGAGAATCGAGTTGCTTGAATCTCTTCACATCAGTAGCGTTCAGAGAAGGTGTGACTGAGGGAACACCATTTTCCACAACATACCAGAGATCGTTATCAATTGCCTCAAGATGCATTCGCATCTTATTCTTCCAGTAGGGGTAGTCCGTTCCATCGAAGGTAGGACACCCAGCAGAGCCCTTGATCATACCTGCGGTCGACATAACTAAAACTGCAGGCGGTTAAACCAAAATCACACAGAACAAGGGAGTATCTTGCTCTGATACCAATTGAAAGTGCGTTATATCGACTAGAGGGGGGTGAATAGGCGATTTTTATGAATTCTTCACTGAGGAATTTGCTGGTGAGGAAATTCCTAAATGAAGAACTACTTGCAGCGGAATAAGTACTCAAAAGTAAACATAGCAGAACACAAGCATAGTCATCATGATGAAATGAAGACAAGCACAGAGTACAGAAAGCGTAAACACAGGATAGCATAGGATGAAGACGGATAGGCTGAAGAAATTGAACTGAGGAAATTGAGAAAGTCTTCAACCAAAGTCTTCAAACAGATATGAACAAGCACACAACAACAGAAATGAGGAAATGGAAGAGTTGAGGAAATAGAACCAGTAAGCTTGGTGAAGACAATGATTTGGTAGACCAGTTCCAACTGCTGTCTCAGTTGTACATCTGGTTGGAGCGGCTGAGTATTTAAACTCGAGGACACCAGTCCGACACACAGTCCTCACCGTATTCTCCTTGAGCTAAGGTCACACAGACCTCGCCCAATCACTCGTGGTAAGTCTTCAGGTCACTTCCAAACCTTCACAGACTAGGTCACTCGGCGATCCACAATTCCTCTTGGATGCTCTAGACCATGACGCCTAACCGTCTGGAAGAAGCACAGTCTTCAAAGGTAACAAGCATCGGATCCACGCAGGATCAATCTCTTCAGTGATGCTCAATCACTTTGGGTTTGTAGGTGTGTTGGGTTTGGGTTTTCCTCACTTGATGATTTTCGCTCAAAGTCCTCGGAGGATGGGATGCTCTCAAATGACAAGTGTCAGTTTCTCTCGGAGCAGCCAACCAGCTAGTGGTTGTAGGGGGCGGCTATTTATAGCCTAGGGAGCAGCCCGACATGATAAGACATAAATGCCCTTCAATGATATGACCGTTAGGTGGGTAGATATTTTGGGACAGCTGGCGCATAGCACAGCAACGGTCAGAATTTTGACTCTCAAATTCCTCAGGGCTATCATGTTCCTCACTGTGTAGGCAATCCGCACTGGCGAATTCCTAACTCCTCAGTCAGAACAAATTCCTTAGCGACCAGAAGAACTTCGTCTCTGTCACTGAAGAAATTGACTGAACTGTATGAGATTTCCAATGGCTTCACTCGAAGGGATTGGTAGGTGTAGGATTTTGAGTTGAGCATCACATGGAAATTTTTCCTTAGTATTTCCTCGACCCCCTTTAACAGTACGGTGTTTCCTATGACTCAAGAATGAGAAAATGAAACTACGAAAACAAAAGTCTTCACGCTTCATGTTCCTCGAATGATTGCCAAGTCTTCAAGGTCACACCAATTTCTTCACTTTCAAAGTCTTCAGAAAGTCATAAGAAATCCAAAGTCTTCAGTCGAAGAACTTCATTTTTAGGGGTCGACTTTCTCTATAAATATCAAACTCCTCATAGACTTATAGACCCGTGTACACTCACAAACGCATCAGTCCCTTAACCTATAAGTCTTCAATACACCAAAATCACTAAGGGGCACTAGATGCACTTACAATCTCCCCCTTTTTGGTGATTGATGACAATATAGGTTAAGTTTTCAACGGGGATAAACATATGAAGTGTAAATACTGATATTGAGGAATTTTATTGCAAGATATAGAAGAACTCCCCCTGAAGATGTGCATAGCGAGGAATTTGCTTTTGAAGCAATGCACACTTGAAGAGTATAATCATGGAGATCTCCCCCTATATCTTGTAATTCATACATGCATTTGACATATAATATGAAGAATTTGAAATGCATGATGAAATATGGTGACTGATGTAATTCAGCATGCGTGCATTGACATTAATGAGGAATAAGCATGCAGAAGAACTCAGCAAAAGTATCAGACCACCATAGAGTTTAAGTTTACAACTCGATCCAGCAAAGTCATCAAAAGAACGAGAGTTGTAATTAACTTAGCAAAAAAACACCCATATAAGATAGACCCGCTTGAAGACTAACTCAAATTTCTCCCCCTTTGTCATCGAATGACCAAAAGGGTTGAAAATGAGGACTAGCGCCCCTGAAGAATATCATGATGATGGAGGAGTGCCAGCATTGTTGGGGTCTTGTGTCGTTGTAGGGCCTGCCGCAGTGTCGTCCAAGTCTTCATACTCGTCTGTGTCGCGTGATGAAGAAAATGAACTGGCCAATTGAGGACTTCAATCGGTGGCAAGTAGCTGCGGTAATTCTGAAAGTCAGCTTTGTAGTTGAGTGAAGACCTTGTTCTGAGGAATCTCATGATCCAAGGAGCATAAGGCTTCAGCTCAAACGGAGAAAGTGCAACATTTGCCAGAGTCCTCATGAAGAAATCATGATAGTTGACAGGGATGCCATGCATGATGTTGAATAGCATATTCTTCATGATGCCAACAATTTCCTCATCAGATGAGTCGTGGCCTTTGATAGGACTCATACTCTTCATCAAAATGCGATAGACGGTTCTTGGCACACACGACAATTCCTTCACGAGGAATTTTGTCCTTGGGGCTTGACCAGGCTTCAGAGGCTTCATGAGCACTTGCATGTAATGAGCAGCGAGTTCAGGCTCTTGGTACAGACAACGAGCACCTTCGGGTGGAGGACTGATTGGCAGGGCATGAAGTAATTCAAAGGCCGGTGCCTTGTAATGAGTGTTTTCGGTCATCCAGTCCAACACCCAAGTGTTGATATCATCAGCATCACCTGTGATGTGCAGTGTTGCGTAGAACTGAAGAATAAGCTCTTCATTCCAATCAACGATGTCAGAGCAAAAGTTTAGCAGTCCTGCATCATGAAGCATACTAAGGACTTGAGAGAAGCAAGGCATTGATTCCATGTCCATGTGAGGAATATGCTCGTGGTCGAAGACTTTGTCCTTGTTGAAAAGCAGTGAAGAATAGAAGTTTGCCTGGCTGGCAGTGCAGAAGCGCTTCCTTCTAAGACGAGCATTGTCATAAGGATTAAATTCAATGAATAAAACATGCTCGCCGAAGAAGCCATCAGCCTTGAATTTTTGCTTCTTTGAGAAGGGATCCTTTGGCTTGGGCTGAGGAGTGTCAATCAATTGCATCACCACCTCAGGAATCACAATCTCAGGATCCAGGGACTGAGGAATTGGTGGTTCTTCTTCAGCTGCAGCTTAGGTCTTCAATTCTTCATTTACAATTTCTTCAACACTAGTGGCTGGAATTTCTTCATGGACATATGGGGTTGCATGAGGTTCTTTAGATCCCATTTGTATTTCAGTAGCACCAGGGGACTGAGGAATTGCTTGAAGTGGAGTGAACATTAGAGAGTTAGGGTGCTGACTTTCCCAAAAGTCATCATTCAACACAGGTTTGGTCCAACCAATGTCCCTCATCTTCCATTTCTTCAATACCGACCTCTTCAGAAGTGAACTGAGGCATAGGCGAGGAGACAACTGGTGTTTAAGGGATTGTATCCACTTAAATTTCTCCATCCAACTACTCTGACGAAGCAGTAGAAGGATTCTCATCATCGGATTCGCTTGGAATCACATAGTCTTCACCAAAAGGAACAAGGTCCTTTGATGGCATGAAGGAGACAGGAACGACATCAATTGGGTTGTCAACTGAGCTTGTCAAAGGCTTGATCTTCTTCAGAACTGAAGAATCTGATGAAGTTGATGCCTTCCTTTTCTTCACAGTCGCACGCTCTGCAGCCTTGGTCTTCTTTCCATCTGATGCACATGGAAGGATCGTAGTTGGTGTAAGTGCAGGAGGAGCAGAGGAATTTGGTTCAGTTTCTTCAGGCGCAACTGATGCAGTTGTCCTGACTTCTTCATTTTCTTCAGGCGCACCACTAGTGGATGCCCTGGCAATTTTTTGAGCGGCTAGAATGCAGTCATCAGCCCTAGTACTTTTATTTTCTTCAGTAGCCTGATTGTCATCAACGGTGCTGGCATGTTCTTCAGTAGGCTGAGTAGATGCTTCAGCATGAGGAATTTCTTGTTGCATTGGGGCTGCAACATTTGAAGTGAGTTTGTCAGTAATCTTCACAAATCTGACTTTGGCTCCAAGTCAGTCAGCATAGTAGCGATCAAATTCATCACTCAGTTGCTTGATCTCAGCTTGCAAGGCAATGAGTTGTTCAGGGGGTAAGAGTGAGGACATTGTCCTTGAGGTAGCGCTGCTTCTTGTACTGTTCTTTCTTCACTCTTCTTCCTTCTTCAAATTTCCACTTTTCTTCCTCAATGAAGGCAGTCAAAACATGACTTTGACCAGGAGTGAGGTTCATCTCTGGTAAAGGCGTGTTTGGGTCCTTGTGCCATAAATCGATGAAGTCTAGGATCAACTTCGGATCCAGTAGCATTGGCACATTGCTGCCTTTGGCTCTAGCGGCCCTGGCCTGCCTGTCTCTGATGATTTCGGCAAGTTCTTCATCATCAGCCTCATCGTCATTAGAG
The DNA here is from genome assembly GCF_018294505.1 of Triticum aestivum. Taxonomy (NCBI): domain Eukaryota; kingdom Viridiplantae; phylum Streptophyta; class Magnoliopsida; order Poales; family Poaceae; genus Triticum; species Triticum aestivum. The sequence continues at coordinate 588,368,352 of NC_057804.1, read as the reverse complement.
GGTACTTGAAAGGTGACCTGCTTCTTGTGAGGACTTGGTCGAAGGCCTCATCCAGCAGTGGACTTTTTTTCAGCAGAGAGGGGCCAGTTGAAGAATTTGGTGCAGCTGAGGAACTAGCAGACGCTCCTGAGGCAATTGAGATGCATGTAGTCCTTTGACACATGGCGAGATGCACAGGTGCAGAGGATTTAGTCGGAGCAGTTGAAGACTTTGTCGGAGGACCTGAGGACTTTGAAGGAGGAATAGATTTAGGAATTGGCTGAGAGGGCTTTGAAGAATCTGGCTGTGAGGGCATTGCCGAGGAACTTGGTCGTGAGGGCATTGAGGGAGAAGCACTTGGCTTGTGAGCAGGCTTCTTAGGCATGGCCTTCTTCGGCTTACTTGTAGAGGCCTCAGCAATGGTAGCTGTCGGTGTCAAAACTGGCGGATCTCGGGTAGGGGGTCCCGAACTGTGCGTCTAGGCGGATGGTAACAGGAGACGAGGGACACGATGTTTTACCCAGGTTTGGGCCCTCTTGATGGAGGTAAAACCCTACGTCCTGCTTGATTGATATTGATATTGTGGATGTTTACAAGAGTGGATCTACCACGAGATCAAGGAGGCTAAACCCTAGAAGCTAGCCTATGGTATGATTGTAAGGGTTGATGTTGTCATTGTCCTATGGACTAGAGCCATCCGGTTTATATAGACACCGGAGAGGGCTAGGGTTACATAGAGTCGGTTACAATGGTAGGAGATCTACATATCCGTATCGCCAAGCTTGCCTTCCACGCCAAGGAAAGTCCCATCCGGACACGGGACGAAGTCTTCAATCTTGTATCTTCATAGTCTTGGAGTCCGGTCGATGATGATAGTCCGGCCGATGATAGTTCGGCCGATGATGGTAGTCCGGCTATCCGGACACCCCCTAATCCGGGACTCCCTCAGTAGCCCCCGAACCAGGCTTCAATGACGATAAGTCCAGCATGTGTGTAGTCTTCGGCGTTGCAAGGCGGGTTCTCCTTCAAGTTCTACGTACCTACCGAACAGTGTCCGGCTTCCTCATCAATGTTGCGTGTCTTGGCTTCCACGCCCAATAATGGCCTTCTTCCACGCGTCGCGCGAATGTGAAAAGCTAGGGTGTCTTTTATGTTTTACCCCCTAGTTGTGCGAATAATCTGCCTATAAGGGAGGCAAGAATCCAGATCCAAATCACCATCTTCCTCCCGCAAATACTCATCGGAGCGCTTTCGACCAAGAATCCATTCCATCATGGACCGTCAACGCGGCTCCTCTTCTCGCGCTCCCAGCCCTTTGCCAGGAGATTGGAGGAGATGCTCTGTTCCGCACAACGAGCTGGTGAAGCTCCAAGCGGGGGGGATATCTCCCTCCGGCCTTCATGGTTCCGGTTCGAGCCGGGCTGGCCACCTACAAAGGTGGGAAGCAAGCGGAGGTTACCCCAAATCCCAACAAAGGGGAGCGGGTATGCTTCGTCCCCTATCTGATAAGGGGGCTCGGATTTCCTGTACATCCATTCCTCCGCGGGCTCCTGGAGTTCTACGGACTCCAGCTTCATCACCTCACGCCCGCCTCAATCCTGCATATTGCGGGTTACGTAGCTCTTTGCGAGCTATTCCTGGGCGTCGAGCCCCATTTCGCGCTGTGGAAGAGGTTGTTCTGCCTTGTACCCCGTTCTCACGAGGGGTCCATATATCAAGTGGGCGGCGCCGAAATATGGCGCATTGCCGGGACCGGATATCCATCCGGAACCCCTAAGAAGGCGTCCGAAGACTGGCCTTCGGAATGGTTTTATATAGAAGACGCTCCGCTGCCGGACCCTGTTCGGATCGGCCTCCCGGAGTTCAGCAATGCTCCTCTGAAGAAACGCCTTAGTTGGCGTCCGCGGAGCCCCCAACTGGAGGAAGACAAGAGCGTCCATTATTTGATGGGCCGAATAAGGTTACTGGCCCATGCCGGGTTGACCATGATTGGAGTCATGGCGACATGCATTATGCGGGGGGTGCAGCCACTACAATACAGGGGCCACCCCATGTGGGATTTCAACGGGGAGGACGATGCCACCCGTCATGGCCGCAAAGGGCCGGATTCGGTCGAAGATCTGGTGACGATCTTGTCCGGCCTGTATAAGGGGGAGAAGGAGGATTTCCTTTGGACGAACCCGTTAAATGGGTTCTCCATGAATAATCCCCGGCCTTGGGTAAGCAAACACTCTGCATGCCCGACCCATGCTTTTTTTGAAACTTAAGTTTCTTATATTGTGTTCTTCTTTCGACGCAGGAGCTGCGCCGGATGGTGGAGGACATGCTAAGTCCAGCTCCACAACCCGAGGATCCAGAGAGATCCCGGGATCCGGCCTCCGAAGAGGATCCGGACATAATGGTGGAGCTAATCGACGGGGTGTTCCACCAGCTCAGCATGGACAATGCTTTAGTCGCCATCATGGCCGACTATCCCAGACTATATCCGGCTTCCCAGGTGATTGCGACCGAAGTCCTGACACCTTCATTCCTTCCTTGCTTATTTTTGACCACCGTATACGATGGCGCTGTGCAGGAGGCGCCCCTAGGGCGAGAAGCCGAGCCCACGGTGGCTGGCCAACAAAGGCCAGTCCGGACCAGTAGGCGGAAGAGGAACGCGGCGCAGACTAAAACGTCGCCGCAAAGGTGTAGCTCACAATTCATTATTTAGAGCAACGTTCCTAGGAAGCGTTTGAGTGCTCATGACTTTTGTAGGGAAAAAAGCATCCGCCGGACTGCGGGCGTGGAGGTTGCCAATCCAACCTCTACCAGCCAGGCTCCAGCACTTGGTCTGGAGGGGGAGGCGAGCGCAAGGCGCGAGCCGGACATTCCTCCGACGAAGGATGCCGACAGACTGTCCGCCATCAAGTCTGAGGTGGAGAGTGCCCTAAATCACAGGCGCCGCCGTACAGTATTTCGTGACGCGTGCTTCTCCCCCGAGGCATTGAATGCCTTTAACGCGGGGGACGCGCACCTTCGTGCTGCTCAAGATGGTTTTACCAGAGCCACGGAGCAGTATGTAAAAGACATACGGGTAAGAGAATTTAATAGTTGTATATGCCAGTAGCCCCCGAGACTTAAAGTAGTTATATTAACTGATTTAAGGATCATATGAAACGTAGGATCTTACCGAGAAGAATACCCAACTATCTCAGGAGCTGCAAGAGTGCAAGGCCCAACTTGAGGCCGCACTCTCTGGCGCAGGAGGAAACATAGGCACCTCTCCTGGTAACGCATTATTTTAGAAAGATAAGTAGCGTTTGGCCTTTGCGCAAGTCTAAAAAATGACGTTGCAGGTGCTGCCGGACAAGAGCCGGACAGGCAAGAACTTCTGCGCCAACTAAAGGCCGGCGAGAGGGTGCTGCTTAAGGTGCAGCATGAGAGGAACAAGCTCCAGGATGCCCATGCCCAGCTTGGAGAAGAGCTGAAAGGCATTCGGGCCAAGCTGTCGGGCTCCATTAAGGAGAATCAGCGGCTTCGTTGCGGCATCTATAGTAAGTGCTTGAGCGAACTCCTTTGAAAAGAAGAGTTCGGCGAGGAAGTCAATTTGACAGAATATGTCTGCAGGTATGCTCACAGGTCGCCCTGCGGAGGAGATGCCCGTATCAACGGGTGATCAACTTCCCGAACTGTTGCAACTAATCGAACGAGTTCGGCAGGCAATGAGCGGCGCCATCCAGGCTTTATGGCCAGCCTTCTCCTTACCCGAGGGTCTTGGGGAGCTTGCGGAGAAGCTTCAGGGAGTGCGGCAGTGCGTCCATTTATGGAAGATTTCGGCCTGCCGCCAAGGTGCCAGGGAGGCCTGGGCCATGGTAAAGACGCGGTACAAGAAGGCGGATCCCAACCACATGACCGAAGTCGGACCTGTGGGGCCCGATGGGAAGGAGATCCCTGTGAGTTTAGTATACGGCCAAGTAGAGCTGGCCGCTAAATTTTCCCAACAGGACTGTAAATTAGACAACCTGTTAGACGGGATTGAGGAAGAATACAATCAGTCGATTTGACAATGTATTATGAAATGACATATAAAATGCCTTCTAGCCGGATTGTAGATCGTTTGTCTTTGCCGACCTTTTCGCTTCGACCTCGGGACCCTAGAGTCCGGAGTGTGTCCGAATACCTTCTTGGTTATGAAACAACCGGGGTATGCATGGAGACCAGGCGTAGGGGTCATTAGTGCTTTATCAGACAAGTGCCCAACTAGTTATGTCATATTACATGGGTAGTAAGAAACATCTTCCAGGGAGAATAGTTCCGTTAAGGGTTCCTTTCCTCTGGGGGTGGCATGCCCTAAAGTGCATGTCCGGACTGCGAAAAAAGCAGAAGAACATCTGGGGGCAGATAAATAAGTGGATAAAAAATCATCTTTTAAGTCACCGACCGAATATTCCCTTAAGAACGCTAGCTTTCGGCTTCACCCAGTCTGAGGTACACATCCGGCTGACCCGGCAGTAACAATCGCAGAGGTGCTCCCTTTACCTCCTAGCCGAACAATCGGGAACGTAGGGGTAAGCACAGGAGCCAGGCAACCCAGCTTGGCCAAAACTTAAGTCATATCGATGCATATAATGGTGAATAAAAGGTACATGTGGAGGCTTGACACATGTGCTGGGCATGAAGCCCTTATAATTAAGCTTCTGGTAAAGAAGCCCCCAGGTATAATGAGTGCGGATAGCACATCAATTGCGCGCGAACGTTGCGCAAGTAGGCCCTTTAAGGCTTTGATGAATATGGTTGAGAAGAAAAAGATAAACAAAAGGGAGCTGAAGTAAAAAAAATTGGACTGGGGGAAAGGGACGAACTTTTAGTCCGGCGCTAGGCATAGAATCTTTGGAGGCGGGCTGCGTTCCATGGGTTCGGCTCGAGTCGGTTATCCGATGCATTTCGTAGATGGTACGCTCCGCCGGTCAGGACTTGATCGATGATGAAGGGGCCTTCCCATTTGGGCTTGAGCTTGTCCTTTTTCTTGTCCGGCAGGCGTAGAACCAGTTCACCAATGTTGTAAGTCTTGGCCCGTACTTCTCTGCTTTGGTATCTTCGAGCCTGCTGCTGATAGAATGCGGAACGAGCCTTGGCGACGTCGCGTTCTTCCTCCAATGCGTCCAAGCTGTCCTGCCGATCCAACTCGGCTTCTCTTTCTTCGTACATGCGCACTCGAGGTGAGTCATGAATTATGTCGCAGGGCAAAACTGCTTCTGCGCCGTATACCACAAAAAATGGTGTGAATCCGGTAGTACGGTTAGGCGTTGTCCGCAGCTCCCAGAGTACGGAGTCGAGCTCCTCTGCCCAGTGCATGTCAGATTTCGTAAGGGACCGCACTAGTCTGGGTTTGATGCTGCTCATTATTAGACCATTTGCTCGTTCCACTTGACTGTTGGTTTGAGGATGATAGACTGAAGCGTAATCGAGCTTGATGCCCATATTCTTGCACCATGATTTAACCTCATTGGCCGTGAAGTTCGTGCCGTTATCGGTGATGATGCTGTGGGGGACACCATAACGGTGTACTACCCCGAATATAAAGTCTATCACTAGTCCGGACTCTGCCGTTTTAGCTGGCTTGGCCTCTATCCATTTGGTGAATTTATCCACCATGACCAATAGGTACCTTTGCTTGTGGGTTCCCCCTTTAAGTGGTCCAACCATGTCAAGCCCCCAGACCGTGAACGGCCAGGTAATGGGTATAGTTTTGAGGGCGGTGGGTGGCAAAGAGCTGACAACCGACGCATCTTTGGACTAAGTCCTGAGCATCTGCTCGGGCTGTCGGCCAATAAAATCCTGTACGGAATGCCTTTCCTACAAGGGCCCGAGCTGCGGCGTGGTGTCCGCCTAGTCCGGCATGAATTTCAGCCAGGAGGTTTCGCCCTTCCTCTTCGGAGATACACCTTTGAAGGACTCCGGTTGTGCTTTTCTTATAAAGTTCTCCCTCATAGACCTTGTAGGCTTTAGATCGCCGGACAATGCAGTGGGCCTCATTTTGGTCTTCGGGAAGCTCCTGCCTAAGCAAGTAGGCGAGGAATGGTTCTGTCCATGGGGCAATTACTGCCATTATGTCATGGGATGAAGGTGTTATGTCATCGGCTGAATCGCCGGTTGGTGCGGCTTGTTCCGGTTTGTTATTTCCGGACTCCTCTTCCCATAGTACGGATGGCTTGAAGAGCCGTTCCAGGAAGATGTTAGGAGGGACAGCGTCGCGTTTTGCGCCGATGCATGCCAGTACGTCGGCTGCTTGGTTATTATCCCGGGCTACGTGATGGAATTCAAGTCCTTCAAACCGGGCTGACATTTTTAGGACAACGTTGCGGTATGCTGCCATTTTCGGATCTTTGGCGTCAAAGTCTCCGTTTATTTGGGATATTGCGAGGTTTGAATCCCCGCGCACCTCTAGGCGTTGAATGCCCATGGAGATTGCCATCCGGAGACCATGTAAAAGGGCCTCGTATTCGGCTGCATTGTTGGAGTCCGTGTACATTATCTGAAGTACGTATTGGACTGTGTCCCCGGTCGGGGACGTCAATACGACGCCAGCCCCCAATCCAGCTAACATTTTAGAGCCGTCGAAGTGCATAATCCAATTGGAGTATGCGCCGTACTCTTTAGGGAGTTCAGCTTCGGTCCATTCAGCGACAAAGTCAGCCAAAACTTGTGACTTTATAGCTCGCCGAGGTTTGTAAGTTATATCAAATGGTAAGAGCTCAATGGCCCATTTTGCAATCCTGCCCATCGCGTCGCGGTTGTTCATAATGTCGTTAAGTGGTACTTCAGAGGCCACTGTTATCGAACACTCTTGAAAGTAGTGTCGGAGCTTCCGGGATGCCATGAACACCGCGTATGCTATCTTCTGATAGTGCGGGTAATGGGACTTGCAGGGGGTTAACACAGTGGATACGTAGTATACTGGTTTTTGAAGAGGGAATTTATGCCCTTCTGTCTCTCGTTCGATGACAAGTACCGCACTTACAACTTGATGCGTTGTTGCGATGTATAACAACATTGGTTCGCCCAGGTTGGGGGCAGCCAGGACCGGATTTGTTGCCAATATGGCCTTTATTTCTTCGAGTCCGGCGGTGGTAGCATCCGTCCACTCAAAGTGTTCGGTGCGCCTAAGGAGGCGATAGAGGGGCAACGCCTTTTCTCCTAGACGGGAGATAAAGCGGCTTAGGGCCGCCACGCATCCAGTCAATTTTTGTATTTGCTTGAGGTCTTTTGGGATATCTAGCTGTGACAGAGCTTGGATCTTGGCTGGGTTTGCTTCAATTCCTCTACCGGATACGATGAAGCCCAGCAGCTTTCCCGCTGGTACGCCGAAAACGCATTTTTCCGGATTCAGCTTGATGTCATATGCTCTGAGGTTGTCGAATGTGAGCCTCAAGTCGTCTACTAGAGTTTCGACATGTTTAGTTTTGACGACTACGTCGTCTACGTATGCCTCTACTGTTTTGCTGATCTGGGTAGCCAGACATGTCTGAATCATGCGCTGATATGTTGCGCCGGTGTTTTTAAGTCCGAAGGGCATCGTGTTGAAGCAGAATGGTCCATATGGAGTAATGAATGTCGTTGCGGCTTGATCCGCTTCTGCCATCTTGATTTGATGATAGCCGGAGTATGCGTCCAGGAAGCACAATGAATCATGCCCTGCAGTGGCATCGATGATTTGGTCGATGCGGGGGAGGGGGAAGGGATCCTTTGGGCAGGCTTTATTTAGGTCTTTGAAATTGACACATAGGCGCCAGGATTTGTCCTTCTTTGGTACCATTACCAGGTTTGCTAGCCAATCCGGATGTTTGATGTCTCTGATGAATCCGGCTTCCAATAGTTTGGCTAGCTCTTCTCCCATTGCCTGTCTTTTGGGTTCGGAAAATCGTCGAAGAGCCTGTTTGACTGGCTTGAATCCTTTTAGGATGTTTAGGCTGTGTTCTGCCAATCTGCGTGGGATTCCGGGCATATCCGAGGGGTGCCAGGCAAAAATGTCCCAATTTTCCCGAAGGAATTCTCGCAGTGCGGCGTCTACATCAGGGTTCAATTGTGCCCCGATGGAGGCAGTCTTTGTCGGGTCCGTTGGGTGGACCTGGAATTTTACTATTTCATCTGCTGGTTTAAAGGAGGTGGACTTGGATCTCTTATCGAGTATCACATCGTCCCTATCCACCGTAGAGCGCAGCGCGGTGAGTTCCTGTGCCGCTAGGGCTTCGGATAGTGCCTCTAAGGCTAATGCGGCTGTCTTATTTCCGGCGCGGAGTGCTATGTCCGGGTCACTAACGAGAGTGATTATTCCGCCGGGCCCAGGCATTTTGAGCTTCATGTACCTGTAATGGGGTACGGCTTGAAAAATTGTGAATGCCTCTCGTCCTAATATAGCGTGATATCCGCTGTTGAACGGGGCCACTTGGAACGTGACTTCTTCGGATCTGTAATTGTCCGGCGAGCCGAATACCACATCGAGTGTGATTTTTCCTGTGCAGCGCGCCTCCCGGCTAGGGATTATTCCTCTAAAGGTTGTGTTGCTTCGCTCAATGCGGCTCTAGTCTATTTCCATTTTTTGAAGGGTTTCCTCGTAGATGAGGTTTAATCCGCTGCCGCCATCCATGAGGACTTTTGTAAGTCAAAAGCCGTCCACTATAGGACTAAGTACCAGTGCGGCTGGAGCTCGGGCTGTTCGGAATTTAGGTTCGTCGCTGGCGTTGAAGGTGATGGCTGTGTCGCTCCATGGATTGGTTGTTGCTACTTGGAAGACTTCGGCGAGGCTGCGGATTGTTCGTTTCCACATATTATTTGATGCGAAAGTCTCGAAGACTGTTGATACCGTACCGATGTTGTTGGAGTGTTTTCCGGGGCTAGAAGCTCCTCTCCACTTTTGGCCACCTGCCGTAATATCCAACATGCTCGAAGGCTATGTGTTGGGACGGCGCCTTCTGTATTGTGAATTTTACAGGGTCCGTTAAGCCATCCCTCCAGTACGGTTCCGTGCCCTTTATGGGGTTTTTGCTTTTTGGTTTTTGTATCTGGTGCCTGAATGTAATGCACCCTTTTGTTGCGGACTAGGGTTGTATTCGGGGCCGGATTGTCCCAAAACTTATTTTCGGTTGTCCGGAAACTCTCCATTGCATAGTACTTTCGTACTATGGACGCCAGGTCGGCGAAGCGTGTAATTTCACGATGGCTGACGGCGTTCAAGATTCCCTCGTCCGTGTAATTATTGCAAAAAATTGAGATTGCGTTTTCCTCTCGGCGGTCCTTTATCCTATCCATAACCAGGAGGAATCTAGCCCAGTACTAATGTACTGTCTCAGCGGGCTCTTGCCGGATTAGAGATAGATCGCATATGTCTGGGCGGGTGGGTGGAATTAAGTCCGGAACCCTACCCATCTCCAGGCTCGAAGGCCGAGAAGTTTCCAATTTTGGAAGCTTGGATTGCTGGACGTTGTCCAGCGAGTCTGGTCCGATGCCTGACTTTAAGTTCAGTGCTTGATCGAAGTCCGTCCCTCCGCGGGAATCCGGCATGGGGGGTTCGGGAGCCCGTACATGACTAGTTTTCAATATAGGAGAAGAGTTGCCGCATTGTTCCTCTACCACTGCAAGGTGGTGGGTGACCTGGGGAGAGTTAATCTCTCTCAGATCGGTTTTAAGCCCAATCTGATTGTAGTTTGTAGCGACTCCCAGGGGGCGATGCGATCCAAGAGCTCGTTTACGGACGAGAGCTCTATTGGATCCAGCCGCTCGGCGAATTCCGAGCTGACGATTGCTTTTGATGACTTGAGAGGTCATTGTCGAAGCGGTGGCCGGACTGGCGGTCATAAGAAAACCACCTAGCCGGATAGTTTGGCCGGCGGCCAAGGCTCCTTTGGCGAAAATACCGTCCTTGAAGACAGGAGGAGGCATCCTTCCTATCGGTGACGGCACAGAGGAACTCTCAATGAAATCACCAATGTCGGTGTCAAAATCGGCGGATCTCGGGTAGGGGGTCCCGAACTGTGCGTCTAGGCGGATGGTAACAGGAGACGAGGGACACGATGTTTTACCCAGGTTCGGGCCCTCTTGATGGAGGTAAAACCCTACGTCCTGCTTGATTGATATTGATATTGTGGATGTTTACAAGAGTGGATCTACCATGAGATCAAGGAGGCTAAACCCTAGAAGCTAGCCTATGGTATGATTGTAAGGGTTGATGTTGTCGTTGTCCTACGGACTAGAGCCATCCGGTTTATATAGACACCGGAGAGGGCTAGGGTTACATAGAGTCGGTTACAATAGTAGGAGATCTACATATCCGTATCGCCAAGCTTGCCTTCCACGCCAAGGAAAGTCCCATCCGGACACGGGGCGAAGTCTTCAATCTTGTATCTTCATAGTCTTGGAGTCCGGTCGATGATGATAGTTCGGCCGATGATAGTTCGGCCGATGATGGTAGTTCGGCTATCCGGACACCCCCTAATCCGGGACTCCCTCAGTAGCAGCAGTAGCAGAATCTTCATTGAATTTCCTGCGATCGATGTGTTCCACTTGATAACCCTTGAAGCAACCGGCAATAGCATCAACTTCACGGTGATAAGCCACCATGAGTGGATCCTTAGAATCCCATGTGCCAGATACTTGTTGACCACCAAATCCGAGTCACCGAAACATCTCACCCGACTTAAGTTCATCTCCTTAGCCACCCAAAGACCATGGAGGAAGGCTTCGTACTCAGCTGCATTGTTAGTACAGGGAAACATCAACCTTAGAACATAACAAAAAATTTCACCTCAAGGGGAAGCTAAGACAACTCCAGCCCAGAGCCTTCCAATTGCCTGGACCCATCGAAGTGAATAGTCCAATATGTGTTATCCGGCTTCTCTTCGGGCATATGCAGCTATGTCCAGTCGTTGATGAAATCCACCAGTGCTTGAGACTTGATAGCGGTGCGAGGCACATACTTCAAACCATGAGGCCCAAGTTCAATGGCCCACTTAGCGACTCGTCCTGTGGCTTCTCTGTTTTGAATAATATCCCCTAAAGTAGTAGAACTGACCGCGGTAATGGGATGACCCAGCAAATATTGCTTAAGCTTCCGGCTGGCCATGAACACCCCATAAACAAGTTTCTGCCAATGTCGATATCTTTGCTTGGACTCAATAAGCACTTCATTGATATAATAAACCGACCGCTGAACCGGGTACTCCCTGCCAGCCTCCTTTTGTTCCACCACAATGGCTACACTGACCGCACGGGTGTTAGCAGCCGCATATAACAATAATGGCTCCTTATCAATGGGAGCAGCAAGGACTAGCGGCTCAGCTAGCTGCCTCTTCAAGTCTTCAAACGTGTCGTTAGCAGCATCACTCCAGATGAAGTTATCTATTTTCTTCATCATCTGATACAGCGGTATGGCCTTCTCACCCAACCGGCTTATGAACCGGCTTAAGGCAGCAATACGACTCGCCAGACATTGAACATCATTGATACAAGCCGGCTTAGCCAGGGAGGTGATAGCCTTGATCTTCTCCGGGTTAGCCTCAATGCCTCTATTAGAAACCAGAAAACCCAACAACTTTCCTACCGGCACACCAAAGACGCACTTGGCCGGGTTAAGCATCATCTTGTAGACCCGGAGGTTATCGAAGGTTTCTTTCAAATCATCTATGAAAGTTCCCTTTTCTCTGGATTTAACCACAATGTTGTCCACATAAGCATGAACATTGCGTCCAATCTGACTGTGAAGACAATTCAACACACGTCGCTAATAAGTCGCCTGGGCACTCTTGAGCCCAAAAGGCATAGACACATAGCAAAAGGCTCCAAAGGGAGTAATGAAAGATGTCTTCTCCTGGTCCTTAACTGCCATCTTGATCTGATGATAACTAGAATAAGCATCTAGAAAACTCAAATGCTCACAGTCCGCCGTAGCATCAATGATTTGATCAATACGAGGGAGAGCAAAAGGATCAGCCGTACAAGCCTTGTTTAGGTCTGTGTAATCCACACACATGCGCCAAGTGCCATTCTTCTTAAGCACTAGCACCGGGTTAGCCAACCACTCTGGATGAAAAACTTCAACAATGAACCCAGCCGCCAAGAGCCGGGCCACTTCTTCACCAATGGCCTTACGCCTCTCCTCGTTGAACCGCCGAATGAATTGCTTAACCGGCTTAAATTTCAGTTCAATATTAAGAATGTGCTCAGCAAGTTCCCTCGGTACACCTAGCATGTCAGAAGGTTTCCATGCAAAGATGTCCCTGTTCTCATGGATGAACTTGATGATCATGCTTTCCTATTTCGGATCCAAATTAGCACTGATACTGAACTGCTTGGATGAGTCGCCAGGAACAAAATCAACCAGCTTGGTGTCATCAGCAGACTTAAACTTCAGCACTGGGTCATGCTCTGTCGTTGGCTTTTTCAAAGATGTCATATCCGCCGGGTCAACATTGTCCTAGTAAAACTTCAATTCCTCTGTTGCATAGATAGACTCAGCATAAGCAGCATCGCCTTCCTCACATTCCAGGGCTATCTTCCAACTCCCATGCACTGTGATGGTTCCTTTATAACCCGGCATTTTGAGCTGCAGATAAACATAACACGGCCGTGCCATGAACTTGGAATAAGTCGGCCGTCCAAACAGAGCGTGGTATGGGCTTCTGATTTTGACCACTTCAAAAGTTAACTTCTCAGCCCTAGAATCATGCTCATCCCCAAAGGCCACCTCCAGCTCAATCTTGCCCACCGGATACACTAACTTACCAGGCACCACTCCATGGAAAACAGTGTTGGATGTCTTAAGATTTTTATCAGTTAACCCCATGCGATGGAAAGTCTCATAATAAAGGATGTTGATGCTACTGCCCCCATCCATGAGTACCTTAGTGAATTTGTATCCACCGACTTGAGGTGCCACCACCAAGGCCAAGTGACCCGGATTATCAACCCGGGGAGGGTGATCCGCTCTACTCCACATAATGGGCTGCTCAAACCATCACAAGTAATGGGGAACCGCTGGCTCAACGGCATTCACGACCCGCTTATGGAGCTTCTTGTCCCACTTGCATAAACTTGTGGTGAAAACATGATATTGCCCACTATTTAGCTGCTTCGGATTACTCTGGTATCCGGATTGCTGCTAGTGACCTCCCTGGCCGGATAGCTGATTGTAACCACCCTGATTACCTTGATTAAAACCGCCCTGATTACCTTGGGGGCCTTGGAAGTTGGAATTAGAACCGCCACCTCCATAACCCGGGCCATGGAAACCGCCCCCGCCTGAGCCGCCGCCCGGCCCATGATTGTCGTCCAATGAGTTAGAATTTTTAAAAGCCCTCATAATTGTACAATCTTTTCAAAGGTGAGTATCCGGCTTCTCCTGCGAGCCATGCTTTGGACAGGGCTCATTTAGCAGCTGTTCAAGAGTAGGACCCGGTCCGCCGGCCCGAGGAGGCGGGTAGAAACTGCTGCGGTTAAGAAATTACAGGCGGCCTCCCCTTATGACATTGATTATTGCCCTGTGCACTGGTGTTAGCCACAAACTCCGAACTACCATCTGCCTTGCATTTACGTTGCTCCTCCTGATTCGCCGGGTTAGGCTGTTGACCCTTGGCGTTGCCATTCTTTTTTCCCTTCCCTGTCTTTTCATCGCCAGACTCGGGGTCCTTGGTACTATCAGAGTCGGCATATTTGATTAGAGCCGCCATCAGCTGGCCCATATCATGAAAAATGTGCTTGAGCCGCCCCACCTTTTGTTTCAGATGCAAAAATGGCAATTTTTCTCCAACATTAAGACCGCAGAGCCGACATTCATGTTATCAGCTTTGACCCGGCGCACCCAATCGGTCGTTGATTGACCCTCCTCTTGCTTGCAAGTATTCAAGTCCACAATCGACATGGGCTGCTTGCATGTGTCCTTAAAGTTCTCAATAAACCGGGCCTTTAACTCTGCCCATGAACCAATGGAATTAGCCGGCAACCCCTTTAACAAAGTACAGGCCGTTCCATCCAGCATCATGGTGAAGTAATTGGCACACGCAGTGTCACTGACTTCCAATAACTCCATGGCCATCTCATAATTTTCAATCCACGCCTCAGGGGGTAACTTGGATGTGTAATGAGGCACCTTTTGAGGTCCTTTGAAATCCTTGGGCAAACGCTCATTACGCAGAGGTGACACCAAACAGGGCACACATGCAGATCTAGAAGTCACACCTGCCTCAACTAAAGTCGTTGGATAAACCAGAAAGGGCTGGTGAGCTTCCTGCTGAGCCGCCTGCTCGGCTTCTTGATGCACTCTGTCCTGATCAACCAAGTTAAGAGCTCCATCACGCACTGGCTCATACCCGCGTGGCTGGACACGATGCTGGGCGTTGCTTGACACAGCGGGTGAGTCCATGTGCCTGCTATAACTTCGACTTCGACGAGGGGTCGAATGAATCCTGTCTCAACTATAAGAATACACCTGCTGTTGTGCCAATGCTGTCTAAAAAAGTTCTCTGACCCTTCATGTTTCAACCACCATCGGAGAGTCGCCATCCACCGGGAGAGCCTCCAATCGTGTCGCCGTAGCGATCATGTTCTCCAAAGGATTAGAATAATGACCCAGTGGTGTCAGTACATGCTGAGGTGGAGCAGTATTCAGATGAGGGGGTTCCGTCACACGCGGTTGAACCGGCGTCCTAGCTCCGGGCGCCGCAGCCCGGTTTATCTCTGGCGGGTTACTGGGCCCTACATTGGGCGTGCGGAAGAGGTTTCTAGGCTCATAAACCGTAGGTAGACGGGACTGGTGCCTTCTCCTCATGATCTCATTTGACGCATTCTGATCCATCGTAAGCTAGAAAGCCTCCGACTGAATCCGCTGGGCTTGAGCATCCAAAGCCGCCTGCTCTGAGGCTATCCCGACGTCCTCCGCTGCTAGTTCTTCCTTGGCTAGCGCTATCTCATCACGTAACTTTGCCACCTCTGCATCATGCTGAGCTTGATTCACCGGGCTGACCACGACTATTAATAGAGACGTCAATTTATCCAATAAAGCCATCAAAACTTGAGCCGGCGGGTGCGTAGGGCCTCCTGCCCCGGCTGCCGTCACCGCTTTTGATCCGGAAGTCATTGCTACTGCATCTGTAGAGTTTTGCCCAGGTTGCGTGCCAGCCATGAATATCCCACCTTTGTTTGGCGGCTCATAGGGATCCGAAATACTGTTGCCATCGAAAAAGCCCCCAAGTCCGTCGTCTTGCAGTTGATACAACAAATCAGTCTAACCTGTGGACGACTCACCATCAGAGTAGATGGCCGTCTCACCGCCAGACATAGATCCTTCATCAAATTCCCCTCCATGGATGCATCCCACGAAGGCACGCTTCATGGCGGGCTGAGCTCGGGCGGGTCTCGCACGCTGATCCATCTCGATGATGTCGGTGCAGATGTCCGGCTCAGGGCCCGGCTTGCTGATCTTGCCGATCAAGACGTGAATTCCACCGAAGGGGACCCGGTACCCGTCCTCAATTGAGCAGGCGTCAGGGCCCCAGCCTGCATCATTAATGTAGAGCTTGCCGCGATGACTCTTGGTCATCCGGCCCACAGCGTATCCCTTGAGCCCTTCGAAGTTGCCCTTTAAGAACTCAAATCCACCGTGCGCTGGCCCTACGTTGGGCGCCAACTGTCGTGGAAAGGTTACGGCAGATGTCCTAGCAAAAGGACTTAGTGGTGGAGCCATCGCAACTAGGAAGCTTAAAGGGGTTGACAAAGGACACCGGAGTTTATACTGGTTCGGCCCCTTGCGGTGAAGGTAAAGGCCTAATCCAGTTTGAGGTGGTATTGCTTATGTCTCGATTACCAGGGAGTGAATCTGCTTGACCTAGCTTTCGATCTGTTGTTTCTTATCCTGAATCACCGTCGGGTCGTCCCTTTATATACACAGGTCGATGCCCAGCGGCTCATGGAGTCCCGACTGGCTCATAAACAGTGTCTGGCTCGGTGACTATCTATTCATGCCTTACAACACAAGTCATACATATATGGCGGTTTACCCTTACAGGCCTTAAGTCACCTTTGGGCTTTGGGCCCTTAACTAAACCACCATCTTCAAATATCTTCATGGTCTTCATATGATGAATCGCCATAGGTATAACCCGGCCCCTCCTGGACGGGTCATACCTAATAGTTATATCCCCAACGCTAGCTAAATATATATATTTCCATCCATGATAGAACTGTATATGTTCAGCACATACATACCGATAAAAATCCTTGAGCTCTTACTGGTGAAGATGTCGCAGAAGATTAAATTCGAGCTTTGCAAGTTCTAGCACACAGGGGTTGCATGGTTTCTCTTGTTTGTATTCCTCAATGTAATAAGGCACATCCACACTACTCAGAGTCCTTGGTAATGGTATCTCAAGGCTTCATTTGACTTGCTCAGATAAAGGGTATTAAAGACTGCCACTCATAGATTCAAGATGGTGCCTTGCAAAGGCCATGGCTTCATCGAGTTCAGATTCACCATTGACAGAAAGGTAAGCTGCACTGTATAAACTTAACAGTCCCCTCGGTTCATTAGTTATATCTTTGTTGACACCAGGTCAAGAACTTATTTAATATAGCCTCAAATGGAGAAGTGATCTGCCTGAAAGAGTTCCGTATTGTTGATATGGACATCTTTGAAGTTTGGGCCATCGCCATCCGATTTCATCTCGAAGGCCGAAACTATGCTCAAAGTACTAAGATCTTATATTCAGAATACAATTTGGTCGATTAAGCCCCCAAGAAGACCTCAAATGGAAAAACTTTCTACATGAATTGCTTTCGTCTTGTCGGAACGGTCGATTTTGATATAAAAACCATCCCAATCCAAGTTCATATGCAAAAGTTAGAGCCATTGGAATGCAGCCCTCTCAGGAGGCAAAATATGGCGCGCCCCACAAGACATGGTGTCTGATGGGTAGCGCGAGTAACCATCTGTTTTGCTTTTGCACGAGTGATTCGGCAGTGAAGGTGGCCTCGTCAAAACGGTCAAATTTTCTTTTGAGCTCATCTTCATCTGAGATCGTTTGTGGCCCGTGGGATCTAAAAATCAAACTGACATTCCACACTGAAAGTGCAACTATCCCTAGGTGGTTTTGGTGATAATTAACAACATATAGCTCATTGAACTAATGCCATTTCAAGATAAATATTTCAGGATAATTAACAACAGAGTAGATGGCCATCTCACCACCAGACATAGATCCTTCATCAAATTCCCCTCCATGGATGCATCCCACGAAGGCACGCTTCATGGCGGGCTGAGCTCGGGCGGGTCTCGCACGCTGATCCATCTCGATGATGTCGGTGCAGATGTCCGGCTCAGGGCCCGGCTTGCCGATCTTGCCGATCAAGACGTGAATTCCACCGAAGGGGACCCGGTACCCGTCCTCAATTGAGCAGGCGTCAGGGCCCCAGCCTGCATCATTAATGTAGAGCTTGCCGCGATGACTCTTGGTCATCCGGCCCACAGCGTATCCCTTGAGCCCTTCGAAGTTGCCCTTTAAGAACTCAAATCCACCGTGCGCTGGCCCTACGTTGGGCGCCAACTGTCGTGGAAAGGTTACGGCAGATGTCCTAGCAAAAGGACTTAGTGGTGGAGCCATCGCAACTAGGAAGCTTAAAGGGGTTGACAAAGGACACCGGAGTTTATACTGGTTCGGCCCCTTGCGGTGAAGGTAAAGGCCTAATCCAGTTTGAGGTGGTATTGCTTATGTCTCGATTACCAGGGAGTGAATCTGCTTGACCTAGCTTTCGATCTGTTGTTTCTTATCCTGAATCACCGTCGGGTCGTCCCTTTATATACACAGGTCGATGCCCAGCGGCTCATGGAGTCCCGACTGGCTCATAAACAGTGTCTGGCTCGGTGACTATCTATTCATGCCTTACAACACAAGTCATACATATATGGCGGTTTACCCTTACAGGCCTTAAGTCACCTTTGGGCTTTGGGCCCTTAACTAAACCACCATCTTCAAATATCTTCATGGTCTTCATATGATGAATCGCCATAGGTATAACCCGGCCCCTCCTGGACGGGTCATACCTAATAGTTATATCCCCAACGCTAGCTAAATATATATATTTCCATCCATGATAGAACTGTATATGTTTAGCACATACATACCGATAAAAATCCTTGAGCTCTTACTGGTGAAGATGTCGCAGAAGATTAAATTCGAGCTTTGCAAGTTCTAGCACACAGGGGTTGCATGGTTTCTCTTGTTTGTATTCCTCAATGTAATAAGGCACATCCACACTACTCAGAGTCCTTGGTAATGGTATCTCAAGGCTTCATTTGACTTGCTCAGATAAAGGGTATTAAAGACTGCCACTCATAGATTCAAGATGGTGCCTTGCAAAGGCCATGGCTTCATCGAGTTCAGATTCACCATTGACAGAAAGGTAAGCTGCACTGTATAAACTTAACAGTCCCCTCGGTTCATTAGTTATATCTTTGTTGACACCAGGTCAAGAACTTATTTAATATAGCCTCAAATGGAGAAGTGATCTGCCTGAAAGAGTTCCGTATTGTTGATATGGACATCTTTGAAGTTTGGGCCATCGCCGTCCGATTTCATCTCGAAGGCCGAAACTATGCTCAAAGTACTAAGATCTTATATTCAGAATACAATTTGGTCGATTAAGCCCCCAAGAAGACCTCAAATGGAAAAACTTTCTACATGAATTGCTTTCGTCTTGTCGGAACGGTCGATTTTGATATAAAAACCATCCCAATCCAAGTTCATATGCAAAAGTTAGAGCCATTGGAATGCAGCCCTCTCAGGAGGCAAAATATGGCGCGCCCCACAAGACATGGTGTCTGATGGGTAGCGCGAGTAACCATCTGTTTTGCTTTTGCACGAGTGATTCGGCAGTGAAGGTGGCCTCGTCAAAACGGTCAAATTTTCTTTTGAGCTCATCTTCATCTGAGATCGTTTGTGGCCCGTGGGATCTAAAAATCAAACTGACATTCCACACTGAAAGTGCAACTATCCCTAGGTGGTTTTGGTGATAATTAACAACATATAGCTCATTGAACTAATGCCATTTCAAGATAAATATTTCAGGAAAGTTCAATGATTGGCATGGCATGGATTAGGAATGTGGACCCCTCAAAATGCTAAGGACAAAAGATTGGCTCAAGCTCGAAAGTTCAAGACTCTACATTTTCTATTTCAGTGATCCAAGATCACATTGAGTCTATAGGAAAGCCAATACTATTAAAAGAGGATGAGGTGTTGCTTAATGGCTTGCTTGCTCAAAATGCTTAGTGATATGCTCCAAAATCCCTCAACCACTTTCTCATATCCACATATATCCCAAACCAAAAGTCAAACTCGGCCCCACCGATTTGATCCATTTGACGCCGCCGAGTTCATTTGACATCGCCACTACCAGAAACCCTAGTCACTTCGGTCTTACCAATAGGGATCTCGGTCTCTCCGAGATGGGATTGCAAATTCTCTATTTCCCTTCGTAACATTTCGGTCTAACCGAGATGAGCGATCGGTCCCACTGAGTCTGCAATGCAAACTCCCTATTTCCTTTTTGTAATGCTTTGGTCCCACCGAGGCGAGCAAATTGGTCCAACCGAGTTTGCCTAACTAACTCCATGTTTTGGTTATTACCAAATAGGTCCCAGTGAGTTTGTGTAATCGGTCGAACCGAGCTTACGTTATGCCCTAACCCTAATGATATCGGTCCCACTGAGATGCCTAAAGGTCACATTATGAACTAAATCGGTCCGATCGAGTTTTCTGATTCGGTCCCACCGAGTTTGGTGAATTGTGTGTAACGGTTAGATTTTGTGTGGAGGCTATATACACCCCTCCACCCTCTCCTCATTCATGAGGGAAGCCATCAGAACGTGCCTACATTTCCAGCATTCATTTTCTAAGAGAGAACCACCTACTCATGGGTTGCGGCCAAGATATTCCAATCCAACAATATGAATCTTGATCTCTAGCCTTCCCCAAGTTGCTTTCCACTCAAATCATCTTTCCACCAAATCCAATCCTATAAGAGAGAGTTGAGTGTTGGGGAGACTATAATTTGAAGCACAAGAGCAAGGAGTTCATCAACAACACACCATCTATTACCTTTTGGAGAGTGGTGTCTCCTAGATTGGTTAGGTCTCACTTGGGAGCCTCCGACAAGATTGTGGAGTTGAACCAAGGAGTTTGTAAGGGCTAGGAGATCGCCTACTTCGTGAAGATCTACCCTCGTGAGGAAAGTCCTTCATGGGCGATGGCCATGGTGGGATAGACAAGGTTGCTTCTTCATGCACCCTTCGTGGGTGGAGCCCTCCGTGGACTTGCGCAACCGTTGCCCTTCGTGGGTTGACGTCTCCATCAACATGGATGTATGATAGCACCACCTATCAGAACCACGCCAAAAACATCCGTGTCTCCAATTGCATTTGCATACTCCAATCCCATCCTTTTACTTTCTTGGAAGTTGCATGCTTTACTTTCTGCTGCTCATATACTCTTTGCATGCTTGCTTGGATTGCATTAAGATTGCTTGACTTGGTCTATGTTGCTAAAATCTGCCAAGAACTAAAATTGGGAAAAGGTTAAGTTTTTATTTGGTCAAGTAGTCTAATCACCCCCTCTAGACATACTTTTGATCCTACAATTGGTATCAGAGCTTTGGTCTCCATTTGCCTTGATTTCCATAGCTTTTGGTGATCATAGCCTTGGTTTCACAACCTAGGAGAGTATGGCATCTAGCGAGGGAAATTACCACCATGGAGGACCTTACTTTGATGGTACTAATTTTGCTAGTTGGAAGCATAAGATGAAAATGCATATTCTTGGACATTACCCTGCCGTTTGGCCTATTGTGTGTATTGGCTTGCAAGGTGAATTCTTCGATGGGAGAGAACTGAACCGTGAAGCTACCACGGAAGAGTTGAAGATGCTGCAATACAACGCTCAAGCTTGTGATATCCTCTTCAACGAATTGTGCCCCAAAGAATTCAACAAAATCAGCCGTCTTGAGAATGCAAAGGAAATTTGGGATACTTTGATTCATATGCACGAAGGTACCGACTCTGTCAAGGAATCCAAATTGGATGTGCTTCAAAGTCAACTTGATAAGTTCAAAATGAAGGATGGTGAAGGTGTTGCTGAAATGTACTCTAGGCTTGCTCTCATCACAGATGAGATTGCCGGCTTAGGAAGTGAAGAGATGACCAATAAATTTATCATCAAGAAGACCCTAAGAGCCTTGGATGGAAAATATGATACCATGTGCACATTGATCCAAATGATGCCCAATTACAAAGACCTGAAGCCAACAGAAGTCATTGGAAGCATTGTTTCTCATGAGATGTCACTCAAGGATAAGGAAGAGCTTCACAACAAGTCAAGTGGTGCTTACAAAGCCTCATGTGATGCTCCTACATCATCAAGTGAGAAACGAACCTTCAATGAGGAATTGAGCCTAATGGTGAAAAACTTCAACAAGTTCTACAAGAGTAGAAGCAAGGAAAGAAGTTCCAAGTCAAGGTCCTACAATGACAAAAGATCTTCAAGTCGTGAACGTAATTGCTACAATTGTGGAAGACCCGGACACTACTCCAATGAGTGTACGGCTCCCTATAAAAGGAGAGAAGATTCACCCAAAAGAAGGAGTAGAAGAGAAGAATCACCACCAAGAGAGAGAATGAGTAGAGATGATTGCTATGAATGAAGAACCTCCCGGAGAAGCAAGGATTTAGAAAGGAAGGACAAATCATCAAAGAGCTACACAAAGCGAAGACATCAAGCTCATGTTGGTGAATGGGTATCCGGCTCCGACTCCGATCATCACTCTGAGAGAAGTTATCACTCCGACTCCGAATATACTCAAGATGAAGGTGTTGCTGACATAGCACTTGTGTCAACCAACTCCTATGACATATTTGACTCACCAAATGAAGGACTTGGAAGATGCTTCATGGCTAAAGGCCCAAAGGTATCACACCTCGAGTATGAAGGACTTGGAAGATGCTTCATGACTCACCTAGCACTTGTGTCAACCAACTAAAGAACTAAACACTCTTAAGTTAGCTCATGAAACTACCTTGGAAGATCATCGAGAATTTTTAAAGACTCATGAGAAGTTATGCTTTGAAAAGCTCAACCTTGAGCAAGAGCATGAGTTTTTAAAGGCCATCAATGATGATCTTCGCAAGAAAAGTTCCTCTTACATTGCCAAGCGTTTACTCTTATCTACTTACATGCCTCAAGTAAACTCTAGCAACAAGAGTAACAAAGATTCTTCTTCTAGTAGTAACAATAATCATGCTAAATCCAATGTTGTTGCTTCTAGTAGTTCTCTTGATTCCACTAATGATTCTCTTAGCCAAGTTACACTTGAGCAAGAAAATAGCTTATTGAAGGGAATTATAGAGAAAGTTGTTAACAAGAGCCTTTCCGGAAGTAAGCAATTTGAGGAAATTGTACGCAAGGAAGGAAGGCACCGGAAGAATCAAGGTGTTGGTTTTCAACGGAAGTTCAATGCCAATGGAGTTGAGTGGGAAGAAGATCAATACCCCAAGATGAAGTTTGTTCCTCAACAAGAGAAGTAAGATCCTACTTCTTTGCAAGGGACACAAACTCAAGATGATCTTCCACCACAAGACCACAAGCAAAAAGGCAAGGACAAGCTTCAAGAGGAGATTGATGCATTTGAAGAAGCTCCCAAGGACTTGGTCAAGTGGGTTCCCAAGACTTCATCAAGTTCTACTTCATCAAGTTCTACTACAACCCCAAGAATTCCCATCAAGATGATGTGGATCCCAAAGAAGAAGAACTAGAGAGTTCTTGAGGGTGACTTCGCCAACACACTTCACTCCTATTATTTTGGCAAGGACAAGTGCAATCAACTTCCACATCTTGCACTAGTTCAAGGAGTCACAAACCCTCTTGTTGGTATTGGAAGTGCAACTCACTCCAATGGATGGCTCCGAAAGATCTACATCAACATTGAGCATCCACATCTTCAACACCTACATGAAGTCATCATCAACAAAACCCAAGGTTAGTTCATCCCTCTTAGGAGGGATATCACATCTAGGGGGAGCTTTGCTCTAAGAATTGAGATAAAGCAACTCTAATGGTGTGAACACAAAAATGCTTTATGTAAAAGTGGTAACCCCACTTGCGCTTAAACGATGAGTATGACCTATGATCAAATGTTCTCATTTGACTCCTAAGTCAATATACTCATATATAGATGACCTGGTCATCACAAATTACTTAATAGATGCTAGAGTTATTGTCCATGCTTTGCCACATATTTCATTTGTCATTTTATTGTGTGAACATGTTGGTTGCATATTTTATTCATTCGAGGACATCCACTTGTTGTTTTGATTGTTTGGCACTTTGCCAAGTGGATGGACAAGAATGCCTAAGAACCTTCTCTAGCTACCTATGCTTTTCTCGTCTCAAACTCTATTAATGCTACATCACAAAGTTTGACCAAGTCAGATTCAAACCACTCTGTGTGAGGAGCACGCGGAGTCCCTGATTCGTCATAGACTTAAACTTCCAAAACCTCTTTGTGCATTTCGTTCTGACCGAGACATCCATTTCGGTCACACCGAGTTCACTAAGTTGATCTAGGTTTTCATCTCGGTGCAACCTATTTGAACACTTCGGTCACACCGAGTTGCAACAATTGCTTGCGATTCTGCAATCTCGGTGCCACCGAGTTGTTCCACTCGATCACACTGACAGGGTCGGGATATAAATGCCCACGGGTGAGATTTTGGAAAATACTTCAAAACCCCTCAGCCCACGCGTGTCCTGCTCTGCCTCCTTGGGTCTACGGATCGCCTCCTCGCCACCAGTGATCTCCCGCCGCTAGTTTCTACCGCCGTAGATGGAATCTGCTCCGCCATCGCCACCGTAGTGAACACCCGCCGAACTAGGGTACGTGTTCGACCCCTTGTGCTGCCTTTTTAACTCCGATTCCTAGCACGAGGACAATGCCATGATACTTGCCACGAATGAGATCTATCTATCCAGCTAAATCTTCCTTAGGCCTAGTTTTTTGATTAAGAAATTTAGGGTTAGCTCCCCGCAGAACTCATCTCGGACCGACCGAATCGTAGAAATCGCTCGCACCAATTTGGCTTAGGCCATTGCACATGCGCTTTTCTGTCTGACCAAAAACTGCAGATCGGTGTGACCGAGTTCAATATTCTATGGAACCCTAGCAATCTCGGTGCCACCGAACTATGACTCGGTCTGACCGAGTTCACTAGTTTAGGTTCCAAGTGTTGCTTCGGTATCACCGAGTTTGTCAATTTAGTAGCTCCGAGATCACTTCTGTAGAGAACTAGAACTAAGTTTTTGACTCATTTGTTTTACAAAACCTCTGTACTTTGTGATGCTCATCTACTGTACCTCATCTATAATCTATTCACAGGGTTTGCTGTCAGTTGCTGCCAAGATGTCTGACCAGAATGACAGCTAGAACAGATCTGAACAGCAAGAGCAGTTGAGTGAGGGCACTAGTCCCTCAAGCAGCTATGATGAGGGCAGCAGGAGCACACCTAGTAACTTGCCCAAGGCAACCACTAGAGCAAGGAAGAAGAGAACTTCAGATTCTGAAGATGAGGATTATGTTGCGGCTGAGGATGAGGCCATCTCAAAGAAGAGAGTGGTGAAGAAGGAGTTTGGCACTGCTGCATCCACTAAGCCTGGCATGAACAATAAGGCACCTGCTAGGAGGATCCCAACCTCCAAGCCAAGAAAGAGGGCAAGAACCACTACTGCTAAAGGCAGCTGCTAAGAAGAGGGCACCTGCTAGGAGGATCCCAACCTCCAAGCCAAGAAAGGTTGCCACAAGACAAATTATGAAGTTCACAATTGAATCTGATGAAGGAGAGGCAGTTGGTGAGGACAATAATAAGAAGAGGGCAAGAACCACTACTGCTAAAGTTCTTGGAAAGTCTACTATGGTGAGAGATCCATCTGATGATGAAGAGGAAGAGGAAGTGGATGTTTCTCCAGCACCTAAGGCACAAAAGCTAATGGGAGATGCAATCAAGTCAGGGGCTGCTCCTAAGCCCAAACCTGCTCCCAAAGCTGCTGCTCCAGCCACCAAGTCTGCACCTAAGAGGAGCACAAGAAACATCCCTGCTGAGGAGAAGAACAAGGCCCACTGCCTGAAGCAGAAGAAGAAGAAGCTGAAGCCCAAGTGCTAAGGAAGCTCAAACCAAAGATCCCAGACCACAATGACACACATCTAGTGGCAGAGGACATCAGCATCAGGAAGGATGCAAGTCTGAGAATTTGTAGGAAAAGTGACCCATATGCAGTAAGGAGGAGAACTGTTATGGATTACAGGTTCCACACTAAGGAACAACAAGACTTTTATGAGACCATTCTGCTTGACAAGAAGCCAATAGTCTGTGATATGAGATGGGTTGACTCGACACATATCAGAGAGAATGAATATCACTTCCCAGGTGTCTATGATAGCTTCAAGGCTTGTGGAGTGGACAATTTTGTTGGCCAGAAGCTCACTAAGTGGAATGATGAGTTGATCATGCAATTCTACTCCACTGCTCACTTCTATCCTGATGGTAGGATTGTCTGGATGTCAGAAGGTACTAGGTACCAATCCACTAGCAGCTCATGAATGGGCCAGATTGATAAATGCCCTAGCAGCTCATGAAGATGACTTGGATGTGTATGCCAAGAAGAAGAAAGACCACAACTCAATGGCAAGTATGTACAAGGAAATTCCTGATGATGTCCTAGAAACTCACAAGTTGGGCTCAGTGAAGTTTCTTTTGTCTGGTTTGCCTACTACCAACACCATCCTGAGGCATACTCTTTTACCCAAGTCTGGAGATCACTAAATGATAAGAGGACATTCCATCAACGTGCTGCACATTTTTTATGTTCATCAGAAGTTCAACGTGATGAGTCTGATTGTGGAAACAATCAAGAGGACAACAGCAGATCAGAAGAGGTCTTGTGGGTATGATCCACATATTCAGGTGCTCATCAACTCAAAGATGGGCACATGCACTTATTTTTTGGACAAGGAGCACTTACCCCTCAAGCCAGATTTTGAGGACAACACTGTGGTCATGGATGAGAAAGATCCTTCCTCAGTGCAAGCACATGAGAAGAGAGAGAAGGCAAGGGCAGAAAAAGCTGCAAAAATGCCAAGTGCTGAAGAGGCATCTCAGGTGTTCTTAAAGAGAAAACAATATCAACTTGTATATCTGATCCAATCCACCTTGAGGATTGAGAGTGGCCTGGCCACCCTAACTCAAAATCAGGAGAGTTTGGAGAGAATCATTGAGCAGAAATTCTATGATCTTGATGCCAAGGTAACTGAGATTCACTCAGCAGTAGAGCAGCTCCAGGAGGAAGCAAAGTTGAAGAAGGGAAAGATAACAACAGATGTTTTTCAGCGAGTGCATGTGCCAAGAGATCAGAGGTCTGATGCAGTGCATGTTCCTGATACTAGAGCAACCACTTATGCACCAGCAGCCACAGCTTCAGTGCCACCTCCAGTAGCCACTCCACCAGCTCCAGCTACATCAACATAAGCCTTCATCCTGGGAGTCATCACTACACCACCTCATGGATACCAAGCTTGAGAGACGCATATCACTATGCATATTTGAACTTTTGGTAACTTGTTGCCAAAGGGGGGGGAATATGTATAGATCATAGTCTGAGAGAGAGAAAGAGAGAGTTGTTGTTTTGTCTCTCTTTGCACTTTATTTGGTTGGAATTTAATGTGTGTGCTTGATACCTTATGTCCTTTTGTGAGATACTTGGATGATCATGTGGTTGATCATATGCTACTTCAATGTGTGCCTGAATGATATTCTCCCTTATATCCATTTATGATCATTCACTTTGCTTGGTGATGAGTGCATGTTTTCAATTGTTATCATTTTGAGCGCTCCACCAAGATGTATGTGACATGGAAGAGTGACCCATGATCCTAACAGATTGTGCATTTGCAGTCCAAAGCAAATTTTAAATAATGCACAAATTTAGGGGGAGCTCTTACTTATCACATACTTCTCAAAGTGACGATGTAATTTAATCTTATTATCATTTGTCGAAGCTTTGATCTATATGTTGTCATCAATTACCAAAAAGGGGGAGATTGAAAGTGCAACTATACCTGGGTGGTTTTGGTAATAATTAACAACATATAGCTCATTGAACTAATGTCATTTCAAGATAAATATTTCAGGAAAGTTCAATGATTGGTATGGCATGGATTAGGAATGTGGACCGCTGAAAATGCTAAGGACAAAAGATTGGCTCAAGCTCTAAAGTTCAAGACTCTACATTTTCTATTTCAGTGATCCAAGATCACATTGAGTCTATAGGAAAGCCAATACTATTAAAAGGGGATGAGGTGTTGCTTAATGGCTTGCTTGCTCAAAATGCTTAGTGATATTCTCCAAAAGCCCTCAACCACTTTCTCATATCCACATATGTCCCAAACCAAAAGTCAAACTCGGCCCCACCGATTTGATCCATTCGGCGCCATCGAGTTCATTTGACATCGCCATTGCCAGAAACCCTAGTCATTTCGGTCTTACCAATAGGGATCTCGGTCTCACCGAGATGGGATTGCAAACTCTTGGTTTCCCTTCGTAACATTTTGGTCTAACCGAGATGAGCGATCGGTCCCACCGAGTCTGCAATGCAAACTCCCTGTTTCCTTTTCGTAATGCTTCGGTCCCACCGAGACAAGCGAATCGGTCCCACCGAGTTTGCCTGACTAACTCCCTGTTTTGCTTATTACCAAATCGGTCCCACTGAGTTTGTTTAATTGGTAGAACCGAGATTACGTTATGCCCTAACCCCAATGATATCGGTCCCACCAAGTTGACGTGTCGGTCCCACCAAAATGCCTAACGGTCACATTATGAACTCAATCGGTCTGACCGAGTTTTCTGTTCGGTCTCACCGAGTTTGGTGAATTGTGTGTAACGGTTAGATTCTGTGTGGAAGCTATATATACCCCTCCACCCTCTCCTCATTCATGAGGGAAACCATCAGAACGTGCCTACATTTCCAGCATTTATTTTCTGAGAGAGAACCACCTACTCATGTGTTGAGGCCAAGATATTCCAATCCAACCATATGAATCTTGATCTCTAGCCTTCCCCAAGTTTCTTTCCACTCAAATCATCTTTCCACCAAATCCAATCCTATGAGAGAGAGTTGACTGTTGGGGAGACTATCATTTGAAGCACAAGAGAAAGGAGTTCATCAACAACACACCATCTATTACCTTTTGGAGAGTGGTGTCTCCTAGATTGGTTAGGTGTCACTTGGGAGCCTCTGACAAGATTGTGGAGTTGAACCAAGGACTTTGTAAGGGCAAGGAGGTCGCCTACTTCGTGAAGATATACCCTAGTGAGGCAAGTCCTTCGTGGGCGATGGCCATGGTGGGATAGACATGGTTGCTTCTTTGTGGACCCTTCGTGGGTGGAACCCTACGTGGACTCACGCAACCATTACCCTTCGTGGGTTGAAGTCTCCATCGACGTGGACTCACGCAACCATTACCTGTCACATCCCTAGTCTGGTATGACTTAGACTAGCTAGCCATTTGTGCATCATATTTAAATTTCATTTAAATTTGAAATGAGGATTGGTGGAACCCTCAGAATCATTTTTGAAAATGACCCAAATAAAAATTTCTCCAAAAGGGTCCAAGAAAATGCTCATGTTGCCCTCTGAAAATATTGGACAGAGATAAAAATCAAACCAATATTTTTAGGAGCTCATGGATATTTAATTTTGGCCATTTGGATTAATCCGATAATTATTTGCTTTGGATATATATTGTTATATATATGAAATATGGTCCAAAAATTATGCCATCTATAAAGGAGCTCTGGAATAATATATCTAGCTCCTGCAAAAATTGGCATAAGGTAATAAATTGATTTAGTATTTTATTAAATCAAAACAAATGTCAGAAAATTTAGAAAAAGAAATAAAACAGGAAAACCTTACCTGGGTTTCTGCCTGGCGCCTCTGGCCCAGCAGCAGCAGGCCGGCCCAGCCAGCAGGCGGCCCAGCCCGCCTCCTCCTCTGTCGTCTTCGTCCTCGACAGAGGGAGGGGAGCGTGCCCGGCGCGCGCGCGCCACCGCGCCACGCCACCAGTCTCCCTGCTTGCCTGGCGCCTCCTCGTCGCCCTGGAACGCCGGACGACGCCACGCAGCCACACCGACCTCTCTCACTCTCCCTCGCTCTCCTTCTCTCCCCCTGCTCTCTCTCTCTCTCTCACCCGAAGCACTGCCGCCGCCGCAGCTCACCACCGACGCGCTCCCCGCCGTCCCCTCGCCCCTCTGTAGAGTCCCCGAGCTCCGCCGCGACCCCCTCTCCCTCCTCACCGAGCAAGAAACCCGGGCGAGCTCCGCTTCATCGCAATCGCCGTCGTCTTCAAGCTCCGGCCAACGAGATCGCCGTCGTCGCTCCGGCTGCCCCAAGCCTTCCCCGAGCTCGCCGACGACGCCGTTGGATCCGCGGTGAGCTCCGCCACCGTTCCCCTCTCTTCTCCCCCTCGTTTCCGCGCCGTAGCGCCGTTCCCCACCACGGCCGAAGCCTCTCGCCGCCGTCCATGTCGCCGTCGCCGTCTCGGCCCGCCTCCGCCCAAACCGAGCATCCCTTCGCGCTCCCAGTGCCACGAGGGTGCCGCCGAGCCCCTCAGGTGGCCTCCCCGTGCCCCGCAGCCCGTTCCCGCTCGAAGCCGAGCTCCGGCCGCCGCCGCGAGCTTTGCTCCGGCGAGCTCCGGCCTCCCCCGCTCCTTCCACCTGCCCCACCAAATGCGCGAGAGCCCGGGCTACGCCCCGGTGCTCTCCGACGCCGCCCCCGTGGCCTGTTCCGCGGACGCCGCCGCGTCCAGAGGTCACCGGCAGTGAGCCCCGTCGCCTGAGCCCCGCCATGTGGGCCCGGCCCGTCAGGTGATTAGCTTAGTGCTAATCACCGCTTAATTAACCCCCCCTGCGGCTGACAGTGGGCCCCAGCGCCACTAACTTTTAATTAGGATTAAATTAACCCCCTGTTTAACCCCCTGTCACTGACGTGTGGGCCCCACACGTCAGGTTTGACCCGAACCAGCCCAGTTGACTGCTGACGTCATGCTTACTCAATGCTGACGCAATATATGATTTCTGGATTTAAATTTAATCAGAAAATTCCAGAAATTGTTTTAAACTTCAAAAATTCATAACAATTCAACCGTAGCTCAGATTAAAATAAATTATATATGAAAAATTATCAGAAAAATGCAATCTTTCCATCTGTACTAGTTTCATGCATGACAAACCAACTTATACCTGATGAATATGAGAAAAACACATTATGGCATATGTAGGAGCTTAATTTGGAGATGCATTTGAACCTTTGGTTCAAATGGACTTCAAACCAAATGAGTACTAGTTGCATTAGCACAATCAGCATCACATCTTCATGCCATGTTCATGCATCATTGCGTTGCATATGCTTGTGTTTTGATTATTGGCACCGTTCCTTCTCGATAGGTCCTGCTCCGGAGCTGTTCCAGAGTACCTGTCTGTGAAGCAGTGCCTCCTCTGTTGATTTACCAGGCAAGCAAACCCCCTTTTTCATTTCGATAAAACCCTACTCTCTCGCTCCTGCTCTCAGTTATTGCATTAGGACAACAACGATTCATCTGCTACTTTGTGCTGCGGTAGTTGAACCCATTCCTCTGCATGACCTGTCATTGCCACAGTAAATAGTTGAAACCCACTAGCAGGTGTAGGAGTTGATTGAAGCCATTGTTGTGTTCCTACCATGCTATGCCTGCTATTGCTTAGAGTTGTGTCAGGTCTGGTTCATTGGGAATGAATTGGAGTGTTACAATATGTTTTGATGCTGAGAGTGAAGTGTGTGAACACGATTTGGTAAAGGTAGCGGTGAGAGGCCATGTAGGAGTACATGGTGGGTTGTCTCATTGGAACCGTCCTTAAGCACTGAGTTCTATGTATGTTGTCCAATGACTCGATACTACCACATATTGGAATGCTTAAGTGCCCCTCTTGACTTATTAACCGACCTGATCTCTGTCCAGGAGTCGCAACTAGTTTCTGGTGTTTGTAGGTAGTGCTATTTTTCTACCAAGTGGCACCCGGCAGGGTGGGCTTGGGACAGACTAGGCACACGTGGCACGGTGTACCAAGTGGCACCCGGATGGTGGGCTTGGGAACCCTGCTCACATCGTTTGGGGCCGTAAGCGACACCCCGGCCGGATCTCCTTGCGGATGGAACCCGAATAGGCGATAAACCTGGACTAGAGTCTTGTGTGGTTAGTCAGGTCGTGGCCGACACCCTCGCCAGGCTTCCGCTTGAAGGTTGCCGAGATACATGACGTGTACATGGCGGTAAGTGGCGAGAGCGTGTGTCAAGAAGTACACCCCTGCAGGGTTAACATGATCTATTCGAATAGCCGGGTCCGCGGTTATGGACTTCTTGGATGCTTACATGGTACATAGACAACTTGAAGTGGATACTCTAAAATGCTCAAGACAAGTGTGAGTGCTATGGAGGGCCTTCTTGTAGGGAGACGGGGATGAATCCATAGTAGTGTATTGTATGGTGATTAGTGGACTCGTGTACGTTGTCTCACCTCCAGAGTTTCTGGTAGTCGTAGAACATGATAGCCACAGAGTCAAAGCTGGCTTGCTGCAACTAAACCCCACATTACCCTCTTGATACAAATGCATGTGTGATAGGGTCTGATGTAAGTCTTGCTGAGTACCTTTGTACTCATGTTGCTTCATTTATGTTTTTGCAGCAGAGACTTCGGTCTTACTAGGGTTCTCATGGACTTCGACTAGTAGCTAGTACCTCAGCTACGATCTTGATCGGATGTTGTAGATAGTCAGGCTCTTCAGCCTTTTTCATTTGTAGATGTCTGTACCCAGACATGTAATGCTTCCGCTTGTTGCTTGTATGCTCTGTATGATGGGTTTTGTGACCCCTGTTTGCAATAGATGCTATGATGGCTCTTCTGAGCCTTTATCTATATGATTGTTGAGTTATGCTGTGATGCCATGTTGTACAGCACATACTTGCATGTTATGCATACGTGTAATGTGTATTGCTATGGGTGGGATCTGACTATCTAGTTGTTTATTCTTAGTAGCCTCTCTTACCGGGAAATGTCTCCTAGTGCTTCCACTGAGCCCTGGTAGCTTGCTACTGCTCCGGAACACTTAGGCAGGCCGGCATGTGTCCTTCTTCGATCCTGTGTCTGTCCCTTCTGGGAAATGTCATGCGATGAATACCGGAGTCCTGCTAGCCCGCTACAGCCCGGTTCACCGGAGTCCTGTTAGCCCAGTGCTACAGCCTGGATTCACTCGTTGATGACCGCCACGTTCGATGCTGGGTCATGGATGCCTGTCCCTGTAAGTTAGTGCCACTTTGGGTTTACGACTAGCCATGTCAGCCCGGGCTCTTTATCATATGGATGCTAGTGACACCATCATACACGTGTGCCAAAATGCGCAAACGGTCCCGGGCAAAGGTAAGGCGACACCCGTGGGGATACCGTGCGTGAGGCCGCAAAGTGATATGAGGCGTTACATGCTAGATCGATGTGGCATTGAGTCGGGGTCCTGACAGTGCTAGTATCAGAGCCTGACTGCCTGTAGGATTACCAAGCCAAACTGGTCGAAGTTGAGTCTAGAAAATCTTTAGTTATGTAAGGGAATTGATTGTGGGTTGGAACGTAAGGCTCTTTTTACTCCTTTACCTCATGGCCTTCTGATCTGAGTCATCCTATCTTTCCTACGGGGTTAAGGAACTAGGCTTTCTCTTCCGTCTATCAGGATCACGTGTTACTACTCCGTAGTCCCATAGGATTGGTTGATCAGAGTCATACCCTAGTTTTGAGTATTTCCGGTGTAGTCTGTTTAGTATGATCTCAGAACCTTGAGTAATGCTGATGAGTATGTTATTACCCCATTTCTAGTAGGTTGTGTCATTCTGAGCATTTTACCGCCGTTATGCTGCCGGAATTTCCCTAGGAGTTCGAGAGATACTAACTCCTTGTCCTACATTCTACAGTCTATAGTTAATGTTGATTTCATCCCTGGGTTTCGTTTCTCAGGATGTCATCAAGTTCTATTGTTCGTGGCCAGAACCATGGAGATGCTAGGGATGAGGATCCTCCCGACCAGCCTTCATTGGCAGAGTTCATGTTAGAAATGGAGAGGAACAAGCGTGAGTCTAACCGTTTGTTGGCACGTATCGAGGAGAACACCGCACATCAGTTCAAAGGGTCTGCTACCATTCATGATTTCATTCGCTTGCACCCACCTACCTTTCATCATTCCATCGAGCCACTCGATGCAGATGACTGGCTCCGTAGCATCACTCATAAGCTGCATTCCACGAGCGTAGCTGAAGATGACAAGGTCACTTATGCCACATACCACCTGGAAGGTCCTGCTAGTCTTTGGTGGCAGAACTATGAGGCCTTGCTTCCAGCTGTCCAGATTCCTAACTGGAGGGATTTCACTAAGGTTTTTCGCGAGCATCACATTCCCCAGGCCCTCATTGATCGCAAGAGAGAAGAGTTCTGTAGTTTCACCCAGAATAAGATGGCTGTTGATGCTTACAGCAGAGAGTTCGAGAACCTCGCCCGTTATGCCACAGAAGAAGTGTCCACGGACGCCAAGAAGCAGGCTAGGTTCCGAAAGGGTCTCAACCCCAAGTTGCGCCGTGATCTCCACCTGCATCATTGTGATACATTCCAAGCCCTTGTGAACAAGGCCATCAATGCAGAGACAGCTCAGCTCACTTACGAGGAGTCTCGTAAGCACGCCCGTAATTTGGGATCTTCCTCTGGCTTCAGTTCCCAGAAGCACCGGATTTGGGTTCCAAACTCCGCTCTTCCTTCCGGATATACACCGAGGCCATTCCATGTGGTGTCTTCCCTAGCTCAGTCATATGTTCCACCCAGGCTTACTGGTAGACCGCTTGTCAGTGCGGGCCACGTCCAACCTCAGGGACTTGCTTCATATGCGGGAAGCCAGGACACTATGCACGTGATTGCTCTCAGACTAGTTATGCTCCACCCCAGCCCGAGAAGACTGTTGGCTATATTAAGCCATCACGCAAGATGATCAGTGTTAAGTCAGCCCCCACTGAACGTGGACGGGTGCATCACGTCTCAGCCAAAGACGCTCATGATGATCCAGATGTCGTTCTTGGTACACTCCTTGTCAATTGTCACCCAGCATCAGTTCTATTCGATACTGGAGCATCTCACTCCTTCATTTCGGAAAGCTATGCTAACTTGCACAACATGTCATTTTGTGATATGCCAACTCCGCTAGTCATCCAAACTCCTGGATCCAAATGGCGAACCTCTAGTGTAAGCCATGGTAACGAAATCCTTGTTGACAGACTTGTATTCCTTGCCTCACTCGTAGTCCTCAAGTCTTCAGATATTAACATCATCTTGGGCATGGACTGGATGACAGCTCATCATGCCAAGATTGATTGTTACACAAGATCTGTTCAGCTTACACACCCATCTGGCAAGATAGTCACTGTCTCCACTAGAGTTGCAAAGCGTCAGCTCTATTCTCTTAATGCCAGCCCTCTTCCAGACCTTGAAGATATCCCGGTAGTCCGTGACTTCCCGGATGTCTTTCCAGAGGAACTGCCAGGTGTTCCACCTGACAGAGATGTAGAGTTCGTCATAGATCTTATCCCAGGAACAGCTCCAATCTCTAGGAGACCTTACAAGATGGCACCCTTAGAACTAGCCGAGCTTAAGAAGCAACTTGATGAGTCCTTGCAAAAAGGTTTCATCCGTCCTAGTTCTTCTCCTTGGGCTTGCCCCGTCCTCTTCGTCAAGAAGAAGGATGGTACGGACCGGATGGTTGTAGATTGTCGTCCCGTTAATTTGGTCACGATAAAGAACAAGTATCCGCTCCCTAGGATCAACGACCTGTATGATCAGCTTGCTGGATCCTCAGTCTTCTCCAAGATGGATTGGAGGTTAGGATACCACCAAATTAAGATCAGAAATGGGGACATTCCCAAGACAGCCTTTGTTACTCGTTATGGTCAGTATGAGTACACCGTCATGTCCTTTGGTCTAACTAACGCTCCAGCCACATTCTCCCGCTTGATGAACTCGATCTTCATGGAGTACCTAGATAAGTTCGTCGTGGTTTACCTCGATGACATTCTTATTTACTCGAAGAACGAGGAAGAGCATGCCGAACATCTTAGACTTGTGTTAGAAAAACTCAGAGAGCACCGCCTTTATGCCAAGTTCTCCAAGTGTGAATTTTGGTTGCCAGAAGTGACTTACTTAGGCCACGTAATCTCTGGTAAGGGCATTGCTGTCAATCCCGAGAGAGTTCAAGCCGTTCTCGATTGGACTCCACCTGAGAACGTTAAACAAGTTAGGAGTTTCCTTGGCCTAGCCAGCTATTGTCGCCGCTTTGTTGAAAACTTCTCCAAAGTAGCCAAACCCCTCACGGAACTTCTCAAGAAAGATAAAAAGTTTGAGTGGTCCCCACAGTGTGAGTACAGTTTTCAGGAACTGAAAAGACGCCTGACTTCTGCTCCCATACTTGTGCCACCGGATTTCACTAAAGACTTTATTATCTACTGCGACACCTCACGACAGGGACTAGGTTGCCTTCTTATGCAGGATCGTCATGTGATTGCCTATGCATCTCGACAGTTGCATCCACATGAGGAGAATTATCCTACACATGATCTAGAGCTTGCAGCCGTAGTCTATGCACTCAAGACCTGGCGACATTACCTTCTTGGTAAACGTTGCGAGATCTACACCGATCACCAGAGTCTCAAGTATATCTTCACCCAACCAGATCTGAACCTTAGGCAAAGACGTTGGTTGGAGTTGATCACAGATTATGATCTAGGGATTACCTACACCCCAGGCAAAGCCAATGTCATGGCTGATGCTCTAAGCCGTAAATCCTATTGCAACAATCTCATGTTGCAGCAAGGCCAACCACTTCTACATGAGTAATTCTGTAAGCTTAACCTTCACATCGCTCCTCACGGATTCCTCTCTACCTTAGTGGCGAAACCTACCCTTGAGGATCAGATCATCTCTGACCAGAAGTTTGATAGGGGTGTTATCCGCATTAAGAGAAACATTAAGAAGGGAGTTGGTGGATGTTTCTCTATGGATGATCGTGGTGTTGTTTTCTTTGAGAATCGCTTGGTGGTTCCCAAGAATCAACATCTTCGACAACTAATTCTTAAGGAGGCGCATGAATCTCCTCTCACGATTCATCTCGGTAGTACTAAGATGTATCAGGACCTACGCCAGAGGTTCTGGTGGACTAGGATGAAGAGAGAAATCGCTGAGTTCATTGCTAAATGTGACGTTTGTCGTCGCGTTAAGGCAGAGCATCAAAGGCCTGCTGGCACCCTTCAGCCTTTAGCTATTCCTGAGTGGAAATGGGATAAAGTTGGTATGGACTTCATCACCGGCTTTCCCAGGACCAAGAAAGGGAATAACGCTATCTTCGTAGTCGTTGATCGTCTTTCCAAAGTGGCTCACTTCCTTCCTGTTCGAGAGAGTATCACTGCTAGTCAGCTTGCTGACTTATACATTTCTCGAATAGTATCACTTCATGGTGTTCCCCTAGAGATCAATTCAGACCGTGGCAGTCTTTTCACTTCTCATTTCTGGGAGAGTTTCCAAACTGCCATGGGAACCCATCTTTCCTTCAGTACCGCTTTCCACCCTCAGTCGAGTGGTCAGGTGGAACGGGTCAATCAAATTCTCGAAGACATGCTCAGAGCTTGCGTTATCTCATTCGGTATGGATTGGGAGAAATGTCTTCCTTTCGCCGAGTTTGCTTATAACAATAGCTACCAATCCAGCCTCAAGAATGCTCCTTTTGAGGTTCTCTATGGACGAAGATGTCGAACACCTTTGAACTGGTCAGAAATCGGTGAAAGACAATTCTTTGGACCGGACATGATCCAGGAGGCAGAAGAGCAAGTTCGCATCATTCGTGAGAATTTGAAAACAGCCCAGTCTCGTCAAAAGAGTCAGTATGATCGTCATCATAAGGATATGACTTATGAAGTTGGCGAAAAGGCCTACCTTCGGGTCACTCCCTTTAAGGGTACCCATCGTTTCGGTATCAAGGGCAAGTTGGCTCCTCGTTACATTGGTCCTTTTCGCATTCTCGCTAAACGAGGAGAGGTTGCCTACCAGTTGGAACTACCCCCACATCTTTCTCGAGTTCATGATGTCTTCCACGTCTCTCAACTGAGGCGTTGCTTCTCGGATCCTATCCGCGGAGTGGACCACGAAACGCTTGATCTCCAAGATAACCTCACATACCGAGAGTACCCGGTTCGCATTCTTGATCAAGCAGAGCGTGTTACCCGACGTCAGAACATCAAGTTTCTTAAAGTTCAGTGGTCTCATCATTCCGAGAGAGAAGCTACTTGGGAGCGAGAAGATCGTCCTCGACTGGAGTACCCCGCTTTCTTTGCGTCGACCCCTGAATCTCGGGACGAGATTCTTTCAAGTGGGGGCGAGTTGTCACATCCCTAGTCTGGTATGACTTAGACTAGCTAGCCATTTGTGCATCATATTTAAATTTCATTTAAATTTGAAATGAGGATTGGTGGAACCCTCAGAATCATTTTTGAAAATGACCCAAATAAAAATTTCTCCTAAAGGGTCCAAGAAAATGCTCATGTTGCCCTCTGAAAATATTGGACAGAGATAAAAATCAAACCAATATTTTTAGGAGCTCATGGATATTTAATTTTGGCCATTTGGATTAATCCGATAATTATTTGCTTTGGATATATATTGTTATATATATGAAATATGGTCCAAAAATTATGCCATCTATAAAGGAGCTCTGGAATAATATATCTAGCTCCTGCAAAAATTGGCATAAGGTAATAAATTGATTTAGTATTTTATTAAATCAAAACAAATGTCAGAAAATTTAGAAAAAGAAATAAAACAGGAAAACCTTACCTGGGTTTCTGCCTGGCGCCTCTGGCCCAGCAGCAGCAGGCCGGCCCAGCCAGCAGGCGGCCCAGCCCGCCTCCTCCTCTGTCGTCTTCGTCCTCGACAGAGGGAGGGGAGCGTGCCCGGCGCGCGCGCGCGCCACCGCACCACGCCACCAGTCTCCCTGCTTGCCTGGCGCCTCCTCGTCGCCCTGGAACGCCGGACGACGCCACGCAGCCACCCCGACCTCTCTCACTCTCCCTCTCTCTCCTTCTCTCCCCCTTCTCTCTCTCTCTCTCTCACCTGAAGCACTGCCGCCGCCGCAGCTCACCACCGACGCGCTCCCCGCCGTCCCCTCGCCCCTCCGTAGAGTCCCCGAGCTCCGCCGCGACCCCCTCTCCCTCCTCACCGAGCAAGCAACCCGGGCGAGCTCCGCTTCATCGCAATCGCCGTCGTCTTCAAGCTCCGGCCGACGAGATCGCCGTCGT
The DNA here is from genome assembly GCF_018294505.1 of Triticum aestivum. Classification (NCBI taxonomy): domain Eukaryota; kingdom Viridiplantae; phylum Streptophyta; class Magnoliopsida; order Poales; family Poaceae; genus Triticum; species Triticum aestivum. Next base: position 588,329,857 of record NC_057804.1, on the reverse strand, counting down.
CGCTCCGGCTGCCCCAAGCCTTCCCCGAGCTCGCCGACGTCGCCGTTGGATCCGCGGTGAGCTCCGCCACCGTTCCCCTCTCTTCTCCCCCTCGTTTCCGCGCCGTAGCGCCGTTCCCCACCACGGCCGAAGCCTCTCGCCGCCGTCCATGTCGCCGTCGCCGTCTCGGCCCGCCTCCGCCCAAACCGAGCATCCCTTCGCGCTCCCAGTGCCACGAGGGTGCCGCCGAGCCCCTCAGGTGGCCTCCCCGTGCCCCGCAGCCAGTTCCCGCTTGAAGCCGAGCTCCGGCCGCCGCCGCGAGCTTTGCTCCGGCGAGCTCCGGCCTCCCCCGCTCCTTCCACCTGCCCCACCAGATGCGCGAGAGCCCGGGCTACGCCCCGGTGCTCTCCGACGCCGCCCCCGTGGCCTGTTCCGCGGACGCCGCCGCGTCCAGAGGTCATCGGCGGTGAGCCCCGTCGCTTGAGCCCCGCCATGTGGGCCCGGCCCGTCAGGTGATTATCTTAGTGCTAATCACCGCTTAATTAACCCCCCCTGCGGCTGACAGTGGGCCCCAGCGCCACTAACTTTTAATTAGGATTAAATTAACCCCCTGTTTAACCCCCTGTCACTGACGTGTGGGCCCCACACGTCAGGTTTGACCCGGACCAGCCCAGTTGACTGCTGACGTCATGCTTACTCAATGCTGACGCAATATATGATTTCTGGATTTAAATTTAATCAGAAAATTCCAGAAATTGTTTTAAACTTCAAAAATTCATAACAATTCAACCGTAGCTCAGATTAAAATAAATTATATATGAAAAATTATCAGAAAAATGCAATATTTCCATCTATAATAGTTTGATGCATGACAAACCAACTTATACCTGCTGAATATGAGAAAAACACATTATGGCATATGTAGAAGCTTAATTTGGAGATGCATTTGAACCTTTGGTTCAAATGGACATCAAACCAAATGAGTACTAGTTGCATTAGCACAATCAGCATCACATCTTCATGCCATGTTCATGCATCATTGTGTTGCATATGCTTGTGTTTTGATTGTTGGCACCGTTCCTTCTCGATAGGTCCTGCTCCGGAGCTGTTCCAGAGTACCTGTCTGTGAAGCAGTGCCTCCTCTGTTGATTTACCAGGCAAGAAAACCCCCTTGTTCATTCCGATAAAACCCTACTCTCTCGCTCCTGCTCTCAGTTATTGCATTAGGACAACAATGATTCATCTGCTACTTTGTGCTGCGGTAGTTGAACCCATTCCTCTGCATGACCTGTCATTGCCACAGTAAATAGTTGAAACCCACTAGCAGGTGTAGGAGTTGATTGAAGCCATTGTTGTGTTCCTACCATGCTATGCCTGCTATTGCTTAGAGTTGTGTCAGGTCTGGTTCATTGGGAATGAATTGGAGTGTTACAATATGTTCTGATGCTGAGAGTGAAGTGTGTGAACACGATTTGGTAAAGGTAGCGGTGAGAGGCCATGTAGGAGTACATGGTGGGTTGTCTCATTGGAACCGTCCTTAAGCACTGAGTTCTATGTATGTTGTCCAATGACTCGATACTACCACACATTGGAATGCTTAAGTGCCCCTCTCGACTTATTAACCGACCTGATCTCTGTCCAGGAGTCGCAACTAGTTTCTGGTGTTTGTAGGTAGTGCTATTTTTCTACCAAGTGGCACCCGGCAGGGTGGGCTTGGGACAGACTAGGCACACGTGGCACGGTGTACCAAGTGGCACCCGGATGGTGGGCTTGGGAACCCTGCTCACATCGTTTGGGGCCGTAAGTGACACCCCGGCCGGATCTCCTTGCGGATGGAACCCGAATAGGCGATAAACCAGGACTAGAGTCTTGTGTGGTTAGTCAGGTCGTGGCCGACACCCTCGCCAGGCTTCCGCTTGAAGGTTGCCGAGATACATGACGTGTACATGGCGGTAAGTGGCGAGAGCGTGTGTGAAGAAGTACACCCCTGCAGGGTTAACATGATCTATTCGAATAGTCGGGTCCGCGGTTATGGACTTCTTGGATGCTTACATGGTACATAGACAACTTGAAGTGGATACTCTAAAATGCTCAAGACAAGTGTGAGTGCTATGGAGGGCCTTCTCGTAGGGAGATGGGGATGAATCCATAGTAGTGTATTGTATGGTGATTAGTGGACTCGTGTACGTTGTCTCACCTCCAGAGTTTCTGGTAGTCGTAGAACAGGATAGCCACAGAGTCAAAGCTGTCTTGCTGCAACTAAACCCCACATTACCCTCTTGATACAAATGCATGTATGATAGGGTCTGATGTAAGTCTTGCTGAGTACCTTTGTACTCATGTTGCTTCATTTATGTTTTTGCAGCAGAGACTTCGGTCTTACTAGGGTTCTCATGGACTTCGACTAGTAGCTAGTACCTCAGCTACGATCTTGATCGGATGTTGTAGATAGTCAGGCTCTTCAGCCTTTTTCATTTGTAGATGTCTGTACCCAGACATGTAATGCTTCCGCTTGTTGCTTGTATGCTCTGTATGATGGGTTTTGTGACCCCTGTTTGCAATAAATGCTATGATGGCTCTTCTGAGCCTTTATCTATATGATTGTTGAGTTATGCTGTGATGCCATGTTGTACAGCACATACTTGCATGTTATGCGTACATGTAATGTGTATTGTTATGGGTGGGATCTGACTATCTAGTTGTTTATTCTTAGTAGCCTCTCTTACCGGGAAATGTCTCCTAGTGCTTCCACTGAGCCCTGGTAGCTTGCTACTGCTCCGGAACACTTAGGCAGGCCGGCATGTGTCCTTCTTCGATCCTGTGTCTGTCCCTTCGGGGAAATGTCACGCGATGAATACCGGATTCCTGCTAGCCCGCTACAGCCCGGTTCACCGGAGTCCTGTTAGCCCAGTGCTACAGCCTGGATTCACTCGTTGATGACCGCCACGTTCGATGCTGGGTCATGGATGCCTGTCCCTGTAAGTTAGTGCCACTTTGGGTTTACGACTAGCCATGTCAGCCCGGGCTCTTTATCATATGGATGCTAGCGACACCATCATATACGTGTGCCAAAATGCGCAAACGGTCCCGGGCAAAGGTAAGGCGACACCCGTGGGGATACCGTGTGTGAGGCCGCAAAGTGATATGAGGCGTTACATGCTAGATCGATGTGGCATTGAGTCGGGCTCCTGACATTACCCTTCGTGGGTTGAAGTCTCCATCGACGTGGATGTACGATAGCACCACCTATCGGAACCACGCCAAAAACATCCGTGTCTCCAATTGCGTTTGCATACTCCAATCCCATACTTTTACTTTCTTGCAAGTTGCATGCTTACTTTCCGCTGCTCATATACTCTTTGCATGCTTGCCTGAATTGCATTAAGATTGCTTGGCTTTGCTAAAATCTACCAAGAACTAAAATTGGGAAAAGGTTAAGTTTTTATTTGGTCAAGTAGTCTAATCCCCCCCCTCTAGACATACTTTTGATCCTACGCAGACTTACCTAAATCTGAGTTCGGTTAATTTTGGAAAGATTTGGACATGATTTGGAGTCCTTTTCTTGTACGGGAAGTCCATACGCCTCTTATATACCTAAGAGGTGATGGCCGATTGAACAACACACAATCGATCAATTCATCTACCATTTTTTACCTTTACTTTTATCTCTCTCCCTTGTTCTTCTTCTTCCTTGTTCTTTGTTCGTTCTTCTTGTTGCAGGGCGATGAACCTCGAGGCCCTAGGGGCGATCCGGTCCACCTTGGGCAATCCATAGCCACTGCGCGCCCTAACGGGGTCCCTCCCGGGCGTGTGGGGTTTAGGGTCTATAAAAGAGCCTGTTGGTTTGTCTTGCTTACCGCGCTTCCGACAGGTATCCTTCGACATGAGCTGCGGTGCATCACCCCCGACGTCAAGGGTACACAGTGACGTGTTCGTGTGTGAACACAATTTTTGCCGCCTCCGCTGGGGATGAAGCTTTTTGAACTGAAAGTGCGTTATGTCAACTAGAGGGGGGGTGAATAGGCGATTTTTATGAATTCTTCACTGAGGAATTTGCCGGTGAGGAAATTCCTTAGCGAAGAACTATTAGCAGCGGAATAAGTACTCAGAAGTAAGCATAACAGAATACACGCATGGTCATCATGATGAAATGAAGACTAGCACAGAGTACAGAAAGCATAATCACAGGATAACACAAGATGAAGACAAACAGACTAAAGAAATTGAACTGAGGAAATTGAGAAAGTCTTCAGTCAAAGTCTTCAAACACAGATATGAACAAACACTCAACACGGTAATGAGGAAATGAAAGGGTTGAGGAAATAGAACCAGTAGGTTGGTCAAGACAATGATTTGGTAAACCAGTTCCAACTGCTATCTCAGTTGTACGTCTGGTTAGAGCGGCTGAGTATTTAAACTCGAGGACACGCAGTCTCGGACACCCAGTCTCTGAGCACGCAGCTCAGGACACCCAGTCCTCACCGTATTCTCCTTGAACTAAGATCACACAGATCCCGTCCAATCACTCGTGGTAAGTCTTTAGGCGACTTCCAAACCTTCACAGACTTGGTCACTCGGCAATCCACAATTCCTCTTGGATGCTCTAGACCTTGACGCCTAACCGTCTGGAAGAAGCATAGTCTTCAAAGGTAACAAGCGTTGGATCCACGCAGGATCAACTTCTTTAGTGATGCTCAATCACTTTGGGGTTTGTAGGTGTTTGGGTTTGGGATTTTCCTCACTTGATGATTTTCGCTCAAAGTCCTCGGAGGATGGGTTGCTCTCAAATGACAAGTGTCAAGTTCTCTCGGAGCAGCCAACCAACTAGTGGTTGTAGGGGGCGGCTATTTATAGCCTAGGGAGCAGCCCGACATGATAAGACATAAATGCCCCTCAATGATATGACCGTTAGGTGGATAAGATATTTTCGGACAGCTGGCGCGCAGCACAGCAACGGTCGGAAATTTGACTCTTAAATTCCTCAGGGCTATCATGTTCCTCACTATGTAGGTAATTCGCACTGGCGAATTCCTAACTCCTCAGTCAGAAAAAATTCATCAGTGGCCAGAAGAACTTCGTCTCTATCACTGAAGAAAGTGGCTGAACTGTATGAGATTTCCAAAGGCTTCACTCGAAGGGATTGGTAGGTGTAGGATTTTGAGTTGAGCATCACATGGACATTTTTCCTTAGTATTTCCTCGACCCCCTTTAACAGTACGGTGTTTCCTATGACTCAAGAAAGAGAAAATGAAACTACGAAAACAAAAGTCTTCATGCTTCATGTTCCACAAATGAATACCAAGTCTTCAAGGTCACACCAATTTCTTCACTTTCAAAGTCTTCAGAAAGTCTTCAGAATATCAAAGTCTTTAGTTGAAGAACTTCATTTTTAGGGGTCGACTTTCTCTATAAATATCAAACCCCTCATAGACTTATAGACCTGTGTACACTCACAAACGCATTGGTCCCTTAACCTATAAGTCTTCAATACACCAAAATCACTAAGGGGCACTAGATGCACTTACAATCTCCCCCTTTTTGGTGATTGATGACAACATAGGTTAAGTTTTCAACGGGGATAAATATATGAAGTGTATACACTGATATTGAGGAATTTGATTACAAGATATAGAAGAACTCCCCCTGAAGATGTGCATAGTGAGGAATTTGCTTTTGAAGCATTGCACATTTGAAGAGTTGAATCATGGAGATCTCCCCCTATATCTTGTAATTAATACACGCATTTGATATATAATATGAAAAATTTGAAATGCATGATGAAATATGGTGCCTGATGGGATTCAGCATGCGTGCAATGTCATTAACGAGGAAATTAGCATGCAGAGCATAATGCAACAAAAGTATCAGCGCACCATCGGGTTTAAGATTACAACTCGATCGAAATAAAAGTTTCAGAAGAACGAGAGTTGTAACTTAAAAAAAATGCCCTTAATATAGACCCGCTTGAAGACTAACTCAGATTTCTCCCCCTTTGTCATCAAATGACCAAAAGGATTGAAACTGAGGACTAACGCCCCTGAAGAATTTCAAGTCGATGGAGGAGCGCCAGCGTTGTCGGGGTTGTTTGTTGTAGCAGGGCCTGCCGCAGTGTCGTCCAAATCTTCATACTCATTAGTGTCACGCAATGAAGAATAAGAGCTGACCACCAAGGAAGGAACTTTGACCTTCTTGAATTTCTTCGGTGGAGGTGCAGACCAGTCAAATTCTTCCTTGAGACCCATATTCTTCAGATTAGCAGCGTTGTAGACATGAGAGAGAACAGCCCAGGTACGGTTGAAGGTTTCATGGAGGTAGTATTGGTTTTTCTTCACTGCATTGTGTGTTGAGGTCATGTTGTGAAGAATTGAACCAAACTGACGCTTGACCCATTTATGATTGCGATCAACCTTCTGATGAAGACTAAGGAGTAACTCATGGTCAGTCATCACCCTGGGTGCTGTGGCTTGAGGATTTTGCTTGGCTGAGGTATTGGCGGTAGAGTCATGTGTGGCAGAATCGTCATTGGTAGAGTAAGATGTAGCATTGCGAATCTGACCATCCAAAGGACGAATGCCTTCATCGATCACAACAGCGGCCTTGCCTTTATCATCAGCTGATGAAACGGTCCGTTTGAGGACTTCAATGGGAGGCAAGTAGCTACCGTGGTTCAGAGTGTCAGCTTTGTAATTCAGTGAAGATCTTGCCCTGATGAATCTCATAATGGTGACATAGCAATATTGGCCAGAGTCCTCATGAAGAAATCATGGAAGTTGATGGGAACGCCATGAATGATGTTGAAAAGCATATTCTTCATGATGCCAACGACTTCTTCATCATTTGAGTCGTGGCCTTTGATGGGAATCATTATCTTCATCAGAATTCGATAGACAGTCCGAGGCACATAGAGTAATTCCTTGACGAGGAATTTGGTTCGTGGGGCCTGCCTTGGCTTCAATGGCTTCATCAGCACTTGCATATAGTGATTTGAAAGTTCTGGTTCGTTGTAGATACAACGAGCATCATCAAGTGGAGGACTGAGTGGTAGAGCACGAAGCAATTCAGTTGCAGGTGCCTTGTAGTGAGTATTTTCAGACATCCAGTCTAATACCCAGGAGTTCACGTCTTCAACGTCTCCGGTGATGTGCAGAGTTGCATAGAATTGAAGAATGAGTTCTTCATTCCAGTCACAGATATCAATGCAGAAATTTAGAAGTCCTGCGTCGTGAAGAACACTGAGGACTGGCTCAAAGCCGGGCAGAGACTCCATGTCCACATGAGGAATATGTGCATGATCGAAGACTTTGTCTTTGTTGAAGAGCACTTAGGAATAGAAATTGGCTTGGCTGGCAGTCCAGAAACGCCTCTTCCTTATGCGAGCAGAATCATATGGATTATAATCAGTGAAGAATACATGCTCGGCAAAGAAATCTTCAGCCTTGAACTTCTGTTTGCTTGAGAACGGATTCTTTTGCTTTGGCAGAGGGATGTCAGTGAGTTGCATCACCACCTCAGGAATCGCGAGCTCAGGTTCTTCAGGCTGAGGAATTTCTTGTTCCTCAATTGGTGCAGTCTGAGGATCAGCAGCAGCAGGTTCATCAGCACTAGTGGCTGGAATTTCTTCATGCACAGAGAGAGTGGGTTGAGTTTCTTCAGAGCCCATTTGAACTGTTGGTGCAGGGGACTAAGGAATCTGTTGGATCGGGGTGAAGAGAGGAGTATTGGGATGCTGACTTTCCCAAAAGTCATCATTCATCACAGGTGTGGTGCACCCTATATCCACATCTTCATCTTCAATTTCCTCAACACTAGCCTCATCAGTTGTGAACTGAGGCATAGGTGAGGAAATGACTGGCGTTGAAGGGATTGCGTCCACTTCAATTTCTTCAACAATCTGCTCTGACGAAGCAGCAGAATGATGTTCTTCATCAGATCCGATGGGGATCTCATAGTCTTCTCCAAAAGGAACAAGGTCCTTTGATGGCATGGAGGAAATAGGAACAACATCAATTGGATTTTCGAGTGAGCTGGTCATTGGCTTCAGTTTCTTCGCAGCCGAAGAGTTTGACACAGCTGATGCCTTCCTTTTCTTCACTGCAGCTCGCTCTGTAGCCTTGGTCTTCTTCACATCAAATGCACATGGAAGAATTGGAGTTGGTGTAGGTGCAGATCGAGCTGAGGAATCTGGTTGATTTTCTTCAGGCGCAACTGATGCAGTTGCCCTGACTTCTTCAGTTTCTTCAGGCGCACCACTAGTGGATGCCCTGGCAATTTCTTCAGCGGCTGGAATGGGATCATCAGCCCTGGAACTAGCATTTTCATCAGCAGCCTGAACTTCATCAGCGGTGCTGGCATGTTCTTCAGTCGGCTGAGCTGAGACTTCAGCCTGAGGAATTTCATGTTGCGTTGGAGCAGCAACATTGGTGAATTTCTTTGTCAGGTTGACGAATCTGACTTTGGCTCCTTGCCAATCAGCATAGTAGGCATCAAAATCCTTGTTGAGGGCTTGAATTTTAGACTGAGCCTGGAGAAGTTCCTCAGGTGTCATTCTGACAACATTTTTCTTCAGAAGCTTCTCCTTTATGTATTGAGCTTTCTTAATCTCTCTTGCCTTTTCAAACTTCCATTTCTCTTCAGTGATGAAATGGGTCAGCATATGACTTTGACCAGCGGTCAGATGAAAATTAGGCATGGGGGTGTTTGGATCCTTGTGCCAGAGATCAATATAATCGAGGATTTTCCTCGGATCCAACAGCAGTGGCACAGATGTGCCTTTGGCTCTAGCGGCCTTCACCTGTCTGTCTTTGATGATTTCTGCAAGTTCATCATCAGAAGCTTCATCATCAGAAGGCACATGGAATGCGACCTGTTTCTTCTTTGGACTTGGCCGAGGACCTCGTCCAGCTGTTGCTTTGGTCTTCAGCAGAGTCGGGCCAGATGATGACTTTGGTGCAGCCGAGGAACTTGCTGAAACACCAGAGGCAATCGAGAAACCAACAGTCCTTTGACATGTAGTCAGATGCACATGAGCTGAGGACTTTGAAGGAGCAGTAGCAGTGTGAGGAATTTGCCGTGAGGGCGCTGCTGAGGAACTTGGCCGTGAGGGCGCTGTTGAGGAACTTGGCCGTGAGGGCGCTGTTGGTGAAGCACTTGGTTTACGAGCAGGCTTCTTTGGCATGGATTTCCTCAGTTTGACTGAGGCCTCAGTAGCAGTAGCAGTGGCAGAATCCTCATTGAATTTCTTCACTGCCTCCTTGGCTTGTCTTGCCAATTTGGCTTGGCGCTTAGCCCATTTTTTAGGAAAGTCCTCACCACGTTTGATGCTTGTGGGGTCAGCTACTTGGCCAGGTGCCAATGGAGCTCTTGGGCATGGAGGATTGAGGGCGAATTTCTTCATGTACTTTGGAGTCACATATCTATATTCCCTCCATTCCCTTGCCCATCTCCGTTCAATCTTCTGAATGCGCACCTTGCGCTGATTTTTGTTTTCTTTGCTATATTTTGCTTCATCAGATGTGCAATAGTCAACATAAATTTCTTTAGGGATTTCAAACGCAGTCATAACCTCAGGTTTCTTTCCTCCTTTCTGCGGCTTCTTACCGTCTGCCATATTCTTTAGTTGAGGAATTTGAACAAATGAGTTCTCTGAAGAAGTATGCAGTTTTTCTTCGAGGAATGCTGCAAATGAGTTAAGTTGATGAGAACCTAGTGATTCAGCAGCAGACATGAGTACCTGTGAATAGAGTACATGTGCGAGGAATTTGGAGAGGTCATATGCGTTCTGAGAAGGTTTTTGAAAAGAACAAGTTTTGAGGAATTTGACCAGATGAACCTTGAGGAATTTCACTAAGCGTTCTTGTCTTAGGTTCCAGAGTTGTACAGATCGAAGATCCACACAATTAGGGAATCTTGAAGAAAATGGTTGCTTAGAGAAACAGTTCAAGATCATATGAAGTGTGTGGTGTTCGTATGTGTGAAGATTTGAAGAATAAACACCTTTGAAGATTTTCAGGAAAGCTTGAGAATCAAAGCGAGTAATAAAAGTAACTTTTAATTACCCGAAATGAAGAACACGACGAACTGAGAAGAACAGACGGGAAGTTCGTCAGGTTAGATCTTCCTTGCCCTAACTCGGCGGAGGAAGACAGCTACGGCGGCGGCGGAGTGAAGATTTCCGCGGTCAGCGTGAGTACGACGGCGATGAAGTCGAGGCAGCGAAGCTCTTCCTCACTGGCGACGATGGAGTAGTGGTGGCACTAGGGTTTGAGGAGCTCGAGCGGGAGAGAGATGGTCGAGCGGAGTAAATGAAGTGATGAAGGGGAGAGGGGTATTTATAGACACGGTGAAAAACTGTTCGCCCGAAGATTTAGGATGAACGTGCCCCTGCCCTTTCTCCTTCACGCGACATGTGTCACCCACATACTGTGTAGTGGAGATCGTGTACGATCGTGGGTGAATAGAATAATGCATCGCGAGATGCGAAACAGTTTGAGCGGCAAAACCGAAAATTTGGATAAGATTTGTTTTAAAGTTTCATTCACAATTTCTTCAGCTGCCAAGGACACAGTGAAGACTTTGAACGAGTTTCAAATAGAACGCACATGAAGAATTTTTGAATTGATTGGGTTGAGTATAGCATAGAGGGGAAGGGTCCGATCACATTCACTTAGCAGAAAAAACAACTTGAAGAAATATCTATAAGTGAATGCTGTAGAGGACATAAACTCATATATATATAGCCAATGAAGAAAAACGAAGGAAACAGTGAAGATTTTGTAAAGTTGAAGAATTTGAAAAACTGAAGAATTTCAAAATTGAGGAAAAACTCAAATTGAAGATTTTCAACTTTTTGTGGTGGCGTGACCCACCGTATAAGAATGATGATTTCAGACACCGCGTACAATTGTCGTAGGGTTCTGAGAATCAAATTCTTCATTAATTTCTTCACACTTAGAGTGTTATTCTTCATTGATTGAAGAAAAACGTTTCTTCATGTGTTGCACATCTAAGTCATCAATTTGGCATAAGTGTTAGGATGTGTGTCCTTTTCAAAGAACATTCGAAGATTCTAAGATATTTAGCTCACACCGCAACTTGCTAAATCTTTTCTCATCCAAGGGCTTAGTGAAGATATCAGCTAACTGTTCTTCAGTCTTCACGTGCTCGATGGAGATGTCGCCCTTCAACACATGATCACGAAGAAAATGATGACGAATCTGAATGTGCTTTGTCTTCGAGTGCTGAACTGGGTTGTGAGCAATCTTGATGGCACTCTCATTGTCGCATAGGAGAGGCACATTCTTCATGTTGACGACATAGTCCTTGAGTGTTTGCTTCATCCAAAGCAGTTGAGCACAGCAAGAGCCAGCAGCAATGTATTCAGCTTCCGCAGTAGACAGTGATACGCAGTTCTGTTTCTTCGAGGACCAACAGACCAAAGATCGTCCGAGGAAATGACAAGTGCCAGAAGTTGACTTGCGGTCCACACGATCACCAACATAGTCAGAGTCAGAATATCCAATGAGATAAAAAACAAAGCCCTTGGGGTACCATAATCCTAGTGTTGGTGTGTGAGCTAGATATCGAAGAATATGCTTCACAGCCTTATGGTGTGATTCCTTCGGTGCAGCTTGAAATCGGGCACACATGCAAACACTAAGCATTATATCTGGCCTAGATGCACATAAGTACAATAAAGAACCAATCATGGAGCGGTATACCTTGTCATCGAAGTCAATACCATTTTCATTAGTGCATAGATGGCCTTTTGTGGGCATAGGAATTTTGACGCCTTTGCAATCTTGCATGCCGAATTTCCTCAGTACATCTTTGAGGTATTTCTCCTGTGATATGAATATGCCATTGCGCTGTTGACGAATTTGAAGACCTAAGAAAAATTTCAACTCTCCCATCATAGACATTTGATATTCTTCACTCATCATATAGGCAAATTCATCACTATAACGTTGGTCAGTACAGCCAAAGATAATATCATCAACATATATTTGGCACACAAACAGTTCACCATCATAAGATTTAGTGAAGAGAGTAGGGTCGAGTGAACCGGGTGTGAAGCCATTCTTCATGAAGAATTCCTTCAATGTATCATACCATGCCCGAGGGGCTTGCTTGAGGCCATAGAGGGCCTTATTAAGTTTGAAGACTTTGTCAGGATTCTTTGGATCTTCAAAACCTGGGGGTTGAGCAACATATACTTCTTCCTCAAGCTTACCATTGAGGAATGCACTTTTCACATCCATTTGATATAAGATGATATCATGATGATTAGCATAAGCAAGTAATATGCGAATAGCCTCAAGTCTAGCAACAGGTGCAAAAGTTTCATCGAAATCAATTCCTTCAACCTGTGTGTAGCCTTGAGCTACTAGTCGTGCCTTATTCCTTACCACAAGGCCATTTTCATCTTGCTTGTTGCGGTAGATCCACTTTGTGCCAATGATATTATGCTTGTGAGGATCTGGACGTTTGACCAGTTCCCAGACATTGTTGAGCTCGAACTGATGTAATTCTTCTTGCATAGCCTGAATCCACTCCGGCTCCAAAAATGCTTCATCTACCTTAGTGGGCTCTGTGATAGAGACAAAAGCATAGTGCCCACAAAAGTTAGATAAATGTGAAGCTTTTGAGCGTGCGAGAGGACCTGGAGCTTCAATGTCATCGATGATCTTGTCAACTTGTACTTCTTTTGCAACGCGAGGATGACCTGGTTGACGTCGAGGTATTCGATCATTTTCCTCAGCACCATTGTCTTCAGGTGCGTCAGCTCGATGTTCTTCGCATACTGGAATGAATTCTTCAGCAAATTCTTCAGTAGGAATGACATCTTCAGTTGCCTTGAACTTGATAGAATCCTTAGGTGCTGGTTCATCTAACACAGAAGGTAGGTGCTCTCTTTGCGAGCCATTAGTTTCATCGAACCGCACATCTACAGTTTCAACAATCTTGTGAAGAACAATGTTGAAGACTCTGTAGGTGTGCGAGTCCTTTCCGTAACCAAGCATAAAACCTTCATGTGCTTTCGGTGCGAATTTAGAATTGTGGTGAGGATCTCTAATCCAACATTTAGCACCAAAGACTTTAAAATAACTCACATTGGGTTTCTTGTCAGTGAGGAGTTCATAGGCCGTCTTCTTGAAGAATTTGTGAAGATATACTCTGTTGATGATGTGGCACGCAGTATCAATTGCATCAATCCAAAAACGATCAGGCGTTTTGTATTCATCAAGCATAGTGCGAGCCATCTCAACAAGAGTTCTGTTCTTGCATTCCACGACGCCATTTTGCTGAGGAGTATAAGGAGCAGATAATTCATGAGTAATACCAAGTTCATCAAGATAGTCATCAAGACCAGAATTCTTGAACTCAGTTCCATTGTCACTTCTGATGTGCTTGATCTTCACACCAAAGTTGGTTGAAGCCCTCGAAGAAAAACGTTTGAAGACTTCCTGCACTTCATGTTTGTAAGTAACAATGTGTACCCATGTATATTGAGAGTAATCATCAACAATGACAAAACCATATAGAGAAGCAACATTAGTGACTGCTGAGTAATGATTAGGTCCGAAGAGGTCCATGTGAAGCAATTCGAATGGACGAGTAGTGGTCATGATAGTCTTCGCTGGATGCTTGGCCTTGGTCATTTTTCCAACTTCACAGGCTCCGCATAAGTGATCCTTGAGGAATTTGACATTCTTAATGCCAATGACATGCTTCTTCTTCGCAAGCGTGTGCAAATTCCTCATGCCTGCGTGACTAAGTCGTCGATGCCATAGCCAGCCTTCTGAAGCTTTTGCAAGTAGGCACACGGCTGGTTGTGGTCCTGTAGAGAAATCAACAATATAGAAATCTCCTCTCCTAAAGCCTTCGAAGACTTTGGAATTGTCAGCTTCCATAATCACAACACAGCGATACTTGCCAAAGACAACAACCATATCAAGATCACAAAGCATTGAGACTGACATGAGATTGTATCCTAAGGACTCAACAAGCATGACTTTGTCCATGTGTTTATCCTTAGAGATCGCAACCTTACCAAGACCCAATACCTGACTTTTGCCTTTGTCAGCAAAGATGATATGCTTCAGATGTGACGGTGATAACGGAGCATCCATCAAAAGATTCTTGTCACCAGTCATGTGATTTGTACATCCACTATCGAGGACCCATTCAGTGGTTTTGGGTTGGTCATCCTGCAGATGAATTAGTGTAACTTACAATCTCATATGCTTCATCAGTGAAGAATATGATATTAAGTTCATCAGATGAATTTCATCAAGCGGTAAACAGATATAGCAGTATCAGGACATGTGAAATGAAAGTTCATTTCATCATGGTTAGCCTGCGTCCTTTCAGGCAATTTTGTCAGATCCCCAGCAAATTCTTCAGACGTTAAGGCACGTCTGGGGACCTGACCCTGCAGAAGAGATTAGTTCTTTTTCTTCACCACCCACATCTGAAGGGGTGGCAAAGAGTTCATCACTCTGCGAGCACCATACGAGAATGGTGGCATAGAAGCCAAACCATTTCGTTTCACATATGAGGGGTTAGGGTAAGCATATGAATAAGCAGAGAAATTCTTCGAGGACTTATGAACATAATGATTTGAAGAATAATGTGCATATTCGTAGCCCTTAGCTCTACCCTGTGAAATAGAGTTGTTAGCACGATGATAGTCATATGAGGACTTTGATCCATTTGAGGAATTTGATCCACGTGAGGAATTTGGTCCATATGAGGACTTGGATCCATATGAAGAATTATGTCCATATGAAGAGTTTGTTCTGGGGTTCCTATTCTTCACAGGTGGTGTCATGAGGAGATTCACCTGAAGACTTTCAACATAACTTTTGGGAACCCAGATTTTCTTCATAGGGGAACCGTTCCTGCAGTTAGTCCCAACATATCTAGCAAATACTTCACCATTCTGATTTTTGAACAGTTTATAGTTGGAGGCAAATGACTCATCAGAAGAATGAGGAGATTCACATGTAAAGCCAGATAACATGGATGGATCAACTGGAGGTCCCTTTGCAGCAACCCATGAGGTTTTGGGGTACTGCTCAGGCTTCCAATATGTTCCATCAGCATTAAGTTTCCTCTCAAAGGCAATACCCTCTTTCCTAGGGTTTCTGTTGAGGATCTGCTTTTTGAGCACATCACAGAGAATCTGATGCCCTTTGAGGCTTTTATACATGTCTGTCGTGTACAGTTCCTTCAGCCCTGCATCATCAGTGATACTAGAAATGTCCTCAGATGAGGAATTAGTGATAGCAGAGGCAGGTGAAGAATTTGTAACAGTAGAAGCATTTGAACATTCAGGTGAACAATTGGCAGATTCACGTTCAATGCACTTTAAGCATGGAGGAACAAATTCTTCCTGAGAAGTGCTGATTTGTTGAGCAAGTAATGAATCGCTCTCCTTCTGAAGATCTTCATAACTCACTCTTAGCTTCTCAAGATCTTGCTTTCTTTAAAGAAATTCATAAGAAAGTTTCTCATGATCAGATAAGAGAGTGTTATGATGACTTTGAAGGTTATCAAACCTAGACTGAACTCTCTGAAGATTTTTAGTCAGGGCTTTAGTGCGATCCATTTCTTCACCCAACATATCATCACTTTTGTCTAGCATGTTTTGAACCTTTTCCAAGGCATGTTGTTGTTTGGTGGCAATGCAAACAAGTTTGGTATAGCTAGGTTCAATATCATCATCAGATTCGTCATCATCAGATTCACAGTCACTAAATTCAGATGAGGAACATTCGGTTACCTCGACACCCTTTTCCATGAGACATGATGCAGAAGATGATGATTCTGGTTCGAAAGTCATCGTTTTGAGAGATTCCTTGAAGTCCTCAAACCAAGGATCATGACGGGTTCGATGACCTTCATAGACGTCGGAGATTCGGTCCCAGATAAGCTTTGCATTGCAAAGATGCATAATGAGCCTGAATTGGTCTCTGGATAGACAGGAACAGATGATATCCTTCGCCATGCAGTCAAGTCGAGTGTATTTGCGAATATCATCTGTGTTCGCCGACTTGCATAGATCAGTAAGACCAATCTCAGTGACGGTCCACAGCTCGCTGTCCCTTGCCATGAGGCGCTTCCTCATCATGGCCTTCCACTTGGGATAATCATGACCGTCAAAGATAGGGCATGTCACTTTCTTCATACCCGCGGTCGACATAACTAAAAACTCCAGGCGGTTAAACCAAAATCACACAGAACAAGGGAGTACCTGGCTCTGATACCAATTGGAAGTGCGTTATGTCGACTAGAGGGGGGGTGAATAGGCTATTTTTATGAATTCTTCACCGAGGAATTTGCCGGTGAGGAAATTCCTTAGCGAAGAACTATTAGCAGCGGAATAAGTACTCAGAAGTAAGCATAACAGAATACACGCATGGTCATCATGATGAAATGAAGACTAGCACAGAGTACAGAAAGTGTAATCACAGGATAACACAAGATGAAGACAAACAGACTGAAGAAATTGAACTGAGGAAATTGAGAAAGTCTTCAGTCAAAGTCTTCAAACACAGATATGAACAAACACTCAACACGGTAATGAGGAAATGAAAGGGTTGAGGAAATAGAACCAGTAGGTTGGTGAAGACAATGATTTGGTAAACCAGTTCCAACTGCTGTCTCAGTTGTACGTCTGGTTGGAGCGGCTGAGTATTTAAACTCGAGGACATGCAGTCCCGGACACCCAGTCTCTGAGCACGCAGCTCAGGACACCCAGTCCTCACCGTATTCTCCTTGAACTAAGATCACACAGATCCCGTCCAATCACTCGTGGTAAGTCTTCAGACGACTTCCAAACCTTCACAGACTTGGTCACTCGGCGATCCATAATTCCTCTTGGATGCTCTAGACCATGACGCCTAACCGTCTGGAATAAGCACAGTCTTCAAAGGTAACAAACGCCGGATCCACGCAGGATCAACTTCTTTAGTGATGCTCAATCACTTTGGGGTTTGTAGGTGTTTGGGTTTGGGATTTTCCTCACTTGATGATTTTCGCTCAAAGTCCTCGGAGGATGGGTTGCTCTCAAATGACAAGTGTCAAGTTCTCTCGGAGCAGCCAACCAACTAGTGGTTGTAGGGGGCAGCTATTTATAGCCTAGGGAGCAGCCCGACATGATAAGACATAAATGCCCCTCAATGATATGACCGTTAGGTGGATAAGATATTTTGGGACAGCTGGCGCGCAGCACAGCAACGGTCGGAAATTTGACTCTCAAATTCCTCAGGGCTATCATGTTCCTCACTGTGTAGGTAATTCGCACTGGCGAATTCCTAACTCCTCAGTCAGAACAAATTCATCAGTGGCCAGAAGAACTTCGTCTCTGTCACTGAAGAAAGTGGCTGAACTGTATGAGATTTCCAAAGGCTTCACTCGAAGGGGTTGGTAGGTGTAGGATTTTTGAGTTGAGCATCACATGGAAATTTTTCCTTAGTATTTCCTCGACCCCCTTTAACAGTACGGTGTTTCCTATGACTCAACAAAGAGAAAATGAAACTACGAAAACAAAAGTCTTCATGCTTCATGTTCCACAAATGAATACCAAGTCTTCAAGGTCACACCAATTTCTTCACTTTCAAAGTCTTCAGAAAGTCTTCAGAATATCAAAGTCTTCAGTTGAAGAACTTCATTTTTAGGGGGCGACTTTCTCTGTAAATATCAAACTCCTCATAGACTTATAGACCTGTGTACACTCACAAACGCATTAGTCCCTTAACCTATAAGTCTTCAATACACCAAAATCACTAAGGGGCACTAGATGCACTTACATGAGCGGTCTCTAGCTTGTTCTTGCTACGAAGAGATCATCATCTAGGCCTTGCAATCATATGGTGTTACTAGATCGTTCAATGAGTATACTCTATCGACCAACCCTGGTTTTTCAATCATGCATCTAACTACGTGCAAGGGACGATTCAAAGTAATTTACATGCTTCAACTTCTTATGATACTAGTAACATGAGACATATGTATTCCAACTCACATGCATCAGTAACCCAACAAATTCATATGCAGATGAGCAACATGATGAGTCCGGTTAATCAATTTGAAACACCCTAAGTTAGAACTTCTAATAGCATGCAACAAAGTGTTTCACCTTCTTATTCATAGGCAATGAACTTGCAATATGTCAATCCAAACTTGCCGATGGATGGAAGAATTGGTCATGCTACTACTAGCTATTCGGCCAGTTAGTCTCAACCATCATATGCTACACCTCTTTTTTTTGACCTGAACCTATAGAGCTTTGGCCCCACAGCAATTCTATTACTCCAAACAAAAATACATATGTGCATTAATTTACAAGGTCAGGGAGACCTAAAAAGAGAAAAGGCAAGTTCTAAAAGCTAACCTCAAGGAGGCAAGAAAGAGATCCATCTAATCAGATCATCTTTGAATTTAGGTTTAATCCTATGAACTAAAAGAGAAACGTCCAAAATAAAAGAAGCTCTCCACCTACGAAACGATGGTTTGATATTCCTGAAAACCCTGTCATTCCTAACATTCCAGATATTCCAGCAAGCTAGAAAAACAACTTCAGAGAAGAAAGGCCTTGCAAAATACCTTCTAGCATGGAAAGCAATGGCAGTCATATCATCTCCAGCAGGCCAGCTGATTTGAAGGTAGTTCCAGACCCTGCAACTAAAGTTACACTGGAAAAATAGATGATCCCTGTCCTCCTTGGTGTGCGTGGGACACAACACACACAAATTTGAGTCGGAGACATTCCAGTGCCTTCTCTCCAACATATCTTGTGTGTTCAACTAATCCATGATCAACAACCAAGCAAAGAACTTAATCCTCAAGGTGCAACAACTAGTCCAAATCCAGGACAATATTGGGTTTGACACAATGTGCTTATGCAAGAAGGTATAGTATTTCTTGGCAGAGTAATCCTTTCCATCCTCTTTCCAAACCCAAACATCATTCAACTGGTGATTTATATTTGAATTTCCAAGCAAGGATCGCAATGACTGCAACTCACCAAAAGCTCTCTCAGAGAGTGGTAAGTGAAATAGGGGAGTTAGCTCAGACATGTCAAAAACTTCAGCAGCAGAAATAAGAGGGTCAATGACAAAGGAGAAAAGTCTTGCAAATCTTTGATCAAGTGGTATACTGGAATCTCCCAAAGACCAAGAATCAGACCAAAATAGAACTGTGTCACCCCTATGAACATGCACAGTACAGACCATCCTGGATTTATCCATTAACTTGCAAATATCCCTCCACCAGAAGGAACCACAAAAGGTTGTAGCATGGGGGACTCTACCATGATAGTAAGTATTCCAAATCAAATGCACCCAGGGAACATCAACTTTATTGTAGAACTTACTAACATGTTTGAGAAGAAGGGCTTCATTCTGCAGCCCCAAATTCAAAATACCCAGCCCACCTTTATTCTTTGGTCTGCAGACCAAGCTCCAAGCAGCCAAAGACTGACCAGACTCCTGTCCATACTTTCTCCAAAGGCACTGCCTCTGAATTCTCTCCAGTTGCTTTAAAATACCAGGAGGCAGGTCCAAACTGCAGAGGAAAAAAATAGGAACCAAAGAGAGAGCAGAGATCAAGTACTGTAGCCTTCCTCCATGAGCAAGGAAGGAGGAGCTTACAGAAAGTTTCCTCTCCATACTATCCACCAAAGGCATTAAGTCCAGAATCTTGGGTTTGTTGATTCCCACAGGTAGCCCAAGATAGGTAAAAGGCAGAGAGCCAACCACACAACCAAAGACTGAAGCCAGCCTAGCTATCTCCACTGAATCAACATTAATAGGAAGCATGGAAGACTTATGATAGTTGACATGCAGCCCAGTGGACTTTGAGAACAGAAGTAACATCTCCTTCAGAGCAAGCAATTGCAGTTCCTTAGCAGGCAAAATAATTAATGTGTCATCAGCATACTGAATAATGGGGTAGTCCCTGTCATGACAGGGAATTGGAAGCTCCAAAAGTCCCTTGTGAAACATATCATTAACCACTGATTGCAACAAATCAGCAGCAATTGCAAACAGGAGTGGAGAGAGAGGGTCACTGTCGTGGTTCTAAGCCTGACAGTA
Organism: Triticum aestivum; assembly: GCF_018294505.1. Classification (NCBI taxonomy): domain Eukaryota; kingdom Viridiplantae; phylum Streptophyta; class Magnoliopsida; order Poales; family Poaceae; genus Triticum; species Triticum aestivum. The sequence continues at coordinate 588,309,779 of NC_057804.1, read as the reverse complement.
GAGTGGGGGTAGGTATGGAGAGGCAAGGTCCTAGCTATGGAGAGGTTGTAAACACAAGGGATGTACGAGTTCAGGCCCTTCTCGGAAGAAGTAATAGCCCTACGTCTCGGAGCCCGGAGGCGGTCGAGTGGATTATGAGTATATGAGTTACAAGGTGCCGAACCCTTCTGCCTGTGGAGGGGGGTGGCTTATATAGAGTGCGCCAGGACCCCAGCCAGCCCACGTAGGAGAGGGTTTAAGGTGAGTTAAGTCTGGGGCGTTACTGGTAACGCCCCCCATAAAGTGTCTTTACTTATCATAAAGCCTACTTAATCACAGGCCGTTGCAGTGCAGAGTGCCTCTTGGCCTCCTGGTGGTCGAGTGAGTCTTCGTGGTCGAGTCATTCAGTCAGTCGAGTGATTCCTTCGTTGGTCGACTGGAAGGCGACCTCTTCTAAGGGCGTCCTTGGGTAAGGTACTTAGATCAGGTCCATGACCCTACCCTAGGTACATGATCCCATCATTAGCCCCCGAATGGATTGAGGCTTCGAGTGAGGAAGGAGTTGATGTCGTTTCCGATTAATCCTTTGCGCTCTGGTCGTGCGTTGTCCTGAACCGAAGAACCTCTTCGTCGACAGTGAGCAACTTGTCTTCAGTCGACTCGATCCATTCTCCTCTTGCGTCGAGTGATCTTTTGGGCTTCGACGATCTCCGAGCGATGGATCGCGGGAAACCCCGTGTCTGACAGACTGATCTGCTGTTCGCGGATTCTGCGGGATGCGAAATTTGGGGACGCGCGCGAAGTGGAGCGGACCGCGGCGTTCGGATGGGACGGGACATAGACGCCTCGATCTCCGCGCCGCTTTTTTCGCCACGTATCCCGTCTGCATAACTGTTCCGGATGATCAGATCGACCGGGCCCACATGTCATCCACTCGGAAGGGACCTTATAAATGCGCCCGGCGAGGATTTCTGTACTGTGCCCCAGCATTCTCTCTCTCTCTGCTCCCTTCGCCCCCGTCCAGCGCGCTCGCTCTCGCCCACGCACAACTTCCCCACGCGCACCTCGCCGGCGACCATGGCCAAGGAGAAGACGGCGGCGCTGGAGCGTGCGAAGAAGGCGTCGGCGTCGGAGAAGGCGAAGGGGAGATCTACCAGCCGCGGCGGGTCTTCGTCCAGATCCCGCCTGCCGAAGGGCTGGGTCCAAGGAGACTGGATCCAGTCGACCATCACAGAGAAAGACCTCCTCGACATGGCCAACGAGGGCTTGATCCCTCATGGAGCTGCGAGGCTTCCAGGGAAGGAATGGCAGCCCCAGCCAGAAGAGGGTGAGTGTGTGCTCTTGGCCACCCATGTTGATCGTGGATTTTCCTTGCCGCCGAGTATTTTCTTTCGTGGCTTCTTGAATTTCTTTGGAGCGCAGCTCCACCACTTTACCCCAAACTCCATTGCCTATCTTGCCGCGTTCGTGTCCATGTGTGAGAGTTTCCTGGGCTGCCGACTGCACTGGGGTTTGTTCAAGCATATATTCACGTGTCGCTCTCAGACCGTGAAGAAGGCGAGCCCAGGTGATGAAAGGACCCGAGTCATCCAAATGTGTGGGGGTCTGGGCATCCAGGTGAGGAATAAGAGCACCTTCCCGCCCATGACCTTTCCCGAGTCAGTCAGAGGCTGGCAGTCGACCTGGTTCTACTGCCAGGACCAGTCGACGCCGGGGCAGTCGAGTGGACTCCCACAGTTTACCATGGACCGAGTGAACAAGCCTTCCTCTCTGAAGTTGATTCCGGAGGAGAAAGCTGACGTGAAGATGTTGATGGAGCGCGTGGTGCAGCTGGTTCGGGAGGGAGTGACGGGCATGGATCTCCTGGAGGTCTTCCTTAGGCGTCGCATCCAGCCCCTGCAGTTCCGGAGCCACTGCATGTGGTTGTACTGTGGGACTGAAGACGAGACTCGAGTCCATCCGGAAGCAGTCGACGATGTCACTCTGGAAAGATGGATGGTAGCCGTCACCGGAAACAAGGACAATCCACGCGGAGCCCGAAGGATTCCTCCACTCGACCACAATAGCGATCCAAACAAAGTACGCTTGCTCTGCTTTCCACTGTGTTCTTGTCACACTTATTTCTATTTATCATGTTGACTGGTCGATTGATCTTTGTCTTGATATCTGCTAGGCCCTCACCGAGCTGTACTCGATGCCCAATGGGGCTCAAGCCCCGACTGAGGAGGGCGAGGCGAGTGGGGGCGAGAGCCAGGAAGAGGAGGAATGGGACTCGGACGTTGCAGAGGATGATGATGATGATGACGAAGATGGCGGTGATGAAGATGACGTTGAAGACGAGGAAGAAGAGGAGGAGGAGGTCGTACCACCGCGCTCGGAAAGGCGGTCGAAGCTTGTCCATGACCCTTCGACTGAACGTGGTAAGGGGGTTGTGACCGCTGCTCAGTCGACCAAACGCCCTCGGACTACCTCTCCAGTGCCGACTGAAAAGGCGCCGAAGCAGCCCAGGGCGGCCTCGTCGAAGCCGATCAAGCTCCTGCCGAAGATGAAGGTGTCCATCCCCACCATATCAGGGTAACCGTGCTTCTTAAGTCTTCTTATTTTGTGTGAACTTTGTCTCCGGTCGACGCTGAAGTTGGTCGACTGATCCTTTGGAGTTGCAGTGCTGCTACTTCTGAAACCTCAGCCCGGGCTGATGACCACGAGATGGAGGACGCAGCAACTTCGAAACCAGGTACTGTATTCTTAACACCGTTCTTAGTCGACTGACTCGCGATCTCTGATCCTGATTCTTCTCCGTAGCTCCACCCAATGTTGTTATCGATCTCCCTGATGATGATGAGGATGAAGAACCGCTGAAGCGCAGGAGGAGTCGGAAAGCGTCCGCCAGAAAGGAGCCTCAGGATGTGATGGCGCCTGAGATTTTGACTGCGGAGGAAGAGAACACCACTCGACACACGGTGTCCTTCGCAGATCCATTGACGAGTGCTCAGCAGCCCTCCCTCTTCACGACGCACCACGTCCCAGAGGACCAAGCTGGCGCGGCGAAGGAAGCGATACGTCAGGCGGGAATCATGATGGAGCAGTTGAAGACTATCCGGGATGCGAGCCAGGCAGCTTATGACGCCAGTTCTGCCCTCCAAAGCAATGTCCAGGTCAGTCGACCACCGTTTGTTCTGTTGGATATACTACCAAAAACTTTTCCTTTCCGGAATTTTCCTTTCCGGAATTTATAGTAGTCACCCAGTGGGTGTGTCGATTAAACTCCGTGTTAGCGGGGGCACGCTGAGTGCACCCGCTGGGTGTAGTCCCCAAGGCTAAGGTCGGCTGCTGGCAGTCGGCCTTAGGCTTTATGATGTCAATCTTTCTGTCAGTCGACTGGTCGACTGGATTTCACAAACCGGTGGGGGCACGCTGAGTGCACCCGCTGGGTGTAGTCCCCAAGGCTAAGGTCGACTGCTGGCAGTCGGCCTTAGGCTTTATGATGTCAATCTTTCTGTCAGTCGACTGGTCGACTGGATTTCACAAACCGGTGGGGGCACGCTGAGTGCACCCACTGGGTGTAGTCCCCGAGACTGTGGTCGACTGCTGGTAGTTGATCACAGTCTCAAAGAATACATCTCTCTCTCCCTTTTTTTTTTGAGGTCGACTGGTCGACTTTGTCTTCAACAGGATTAGTGGGGGCACGCTGAGTGCACCCACTAGGTGTAGTCCCCGAGACTACGGTCGAATGCTTGTATTCGGCTGTAGTCTTAGAAACGTGTGTTTTTTCCTTTTTCACTCAGAAGTGAATTATATTTGACATTTAGTCGATTGGTTCTTCGCAGAACTCTTGTGATCTTGTGGCTCGCTACTCTGAGCTGGAAAACAAGCACACTCAACTCGAGCTGAGCTTGAAGCTGGTTCAGGAGAAGCTGACGAAGGCCAAGGAGGAGACCGAAGGTATGTTTGGTGAGACCCTGACGACTGCTTTTCCCCTTGCTTGTTTCAAAATCTGATCTTGCTGTGACTTGCAGGTAAGGTAAGGGAGGCCCAATAGAAGAAAGACCTTGAACTAGCTGAGAAGATCAAGCTTGCTGACGAGAAGTTAGCTTCAGTCACCAAGCTTGAACAAGACAATACCAATCTGAAAGATGCTCTTGGGATCGCCAACAAGGAGGTCAGTCGACTGAAAACTGATAAAACTGCTCTGACCGACCAAGTCAGCAAATTGACTGGGAAGAAAACTGATCTGGAGGCCTTCCTGAGTGGTCTTGCCAAGAAGTTGTTTCTTATGCTTGAAGGTAAACCTCTATGCTTGGCAAACATTTCCAATTGTGGTTTCTCCATTCGACCATCCCCTTGACTTAGTGATCATCCTTGCAGAATTTTGCCAAAACTTTGAAGAAGAAACTAGTCGACTGGAGCCAAACCTCGACCCCGTCAATTCTCCGGTGAACGACGAAGTTGCCATGGATGTTTTCCGACTGGAGTCTCGTGTTGCAGCTGTCGTGGATTATCTTGCAAGGCTGAAGGTCGCTACATCTCGCATCGACTCGACGCTCTGGCCTGAGAAGACACTTCAGAATGACCTTGAGTCGCTGATGGCCCGCTTGAACACGATCCCTGGTCGAGTGCAGGAATGGAAAAAGTCCTCGGCTCGGTGCGGTGCAGATGTTGCTCTGTGTCTGGCCCGAGTCCAGTGTAAAGATGCGCGAGAAGAGAAGCTGGCGGCTCTTCGGGTGGCCAACACCAAGAAACACGACTTCAGGTCCTTTATGGAAACTTTCCTTGCTGCTGCCACTCGGATCGCCGACGGAATCGACCTTGATGAATTCGTTGCACCTTCCAGCCCTCCGCAGGAGGGGTAAAAAACTTCTTCTGGCTCGACGCTTTAAATTTGCCTCGGTATGCCGAGTGGAATTGTAACCGATAAACCTTAACAGGCTTAACGCCTGAGCACTTTCGGTTCCTTTAGATATCGATTCAAACTTGAATTTGGTGCTTGAATACGATTGCCTTTGGCTCGAAATGTCTTTTGTAGGTTCAAAGCAAGGCGCCTTTACTGCAATCGACTTATTCTTTAGTCCACTTAGGCGAGCGCTGGGCTGCGGCTAAGCCTCCGAGTGGAAGCCCGGCTTACCACTCGGTAGGATTTCTATAACTTAGGCGAGCACTGGGCTGCAGCTAAGCCCCCGAGTGAGAGGTTTGCTCTTCACTCGGTAGGATTTTTATAACTTAGGCTAACACTGGGCTGCGGCTAAGCCTCCGAGTGAGAGGGTTGCTCTTCACTCGGTAGGATTTTTATAACTTAGGCTAGCACTGGGTTGCGGCTAAGCCTCCGAGTGAGAGGGTTGCTCTTCACTCGGTAGGATTTTGATAACTTAGGCGAGTGCTTGGACTGCAGCTAAGCCCCCGAGTGAGAGGGTCGCTCTTCACTTGGTAGGATTTTGATAACTTAGGCGAGTCCTTGGACTGCAGCTAAGCCTTCGAGTGGAAGTCTGGCTTACCACTCGGTAGGATTTTGATAACTTAGGCGAAACGGATTCGCAGCTAAGCCTCTGAGTGGGAGTCTGGCTCACCACTCGGTAGGATTTTGATAACTTAGGCGAAACGGATTCGCAGCTAAGCCTCTGAGTGGGAGTCTGGCTCACCACTCGGTAGGATTTTTACAAACTTAGGCGAAACGGATCCGCAGCTAAGTCACCCACTGAGGGGGAATTTTATTGGACAAAAATAAAAAGTGACAGAAATTATGGAGGAACTATGACACTATTATTTTGAGGTCCATGAACTACAGAAGTACTTTATTGCAACTCATCCGAGTGTTAAAACTTAAGTATAAAATGGGCGGAGTAGTTCCGCGTTCCAAGCTCGGGGCTTGTCAATATTATGCTCGACGTTGTAAAGATGGTATGCCCCGTTGTGGAGAACCTTGGTGACGATGAAAGGACCTTCCCAAGAAGGAGCAAGCTTGTGTGGTTTGTGCTGATCCACTTGGAGAACTAAATCCCCTTCCTGGAAGGCTCGACCTCTCACATTTCTGGCGTGGAAACAACGCAAATCTTGTTGGTAGATGGTCGAGCGGATCAGAGCCATCTCCCTTTCTTCCTCTAAAAGGTCGACTGCGTCCTGCCGCGCTTGTTCAGCCTCTGCTTCGTTGTAGATTTCAACTCGAGGAGCATTGTGGAGAAGATCACTCGGCAAGACTGCTTCAGCTCCGTAGACCAAGAAGAATGGAGTTCTTCCGGTCGACCGATTAGGTGTGGTCCGCAGTCCCCAAAGCACTGAGGGAAGTTCGTCGACCCAAGCTCCAGCCGCGTGTTTGAGATCACGCATCAGTCGGGGCTTCAATCCCTTAAGAATCAGTCCATTAGCTCGCTCTTCTTGTCCATTCGACTGCGGATGGGCGACTGAAGCGTAGTCGACCCGTGTGCCTTGGGAGTTGCAGAAATCTCTGAATTCTTCCGAGTCAAAGTTCGACCCATTATCCGTAATGATGTTGTGCGGGACTCCATATCTGAATATTAGTTCCCTGATGAAGCTAACAGCAGTACCGGTGTCAAGGTTCTTGATTGGTTTGGCCTCGATCCACTTGGTGAACTTGTCGACTGCCACCAGTACATGCGTGAAACCACTTCGTCCTGTTCTCAAAGGACCGACCATGTCCAGTCCCCATACTGCAAAAGGCCAGACAAGTGGGATGGTCTTCAGAGCAGACGCAGGCTTGTGCGACATATTCGAGTAGAACTGACATCCCTCACACTTATCCACTATCTCTTTTGCCATCTCATTCGCCTTTGGCCAGTAAAATCCGGCTCAGTATGCTTTGGCCACGATGGTCCGAGAGGACGCATGATGACCACAGGTCCCCGAGTGGATATCATTGAGGATGAGTCGACCTTCTTCTGGTGTTATGCACTTCTGACCAACTCCAGTCGCGCTTTCTCTATACAATTTTCCTTTGATTACGGTAAAGGCCTTAGATCGACGGACGATCTGTCGAGCCTCTTCCTCATCCTCTGGGAGCTCTTTTCTCAGGATATACGCGACGTATGGAACTGTCCAGTCGGGAATGACCACCAAGACCTCCATGATCAAGTCGACCACCGTTGGAACTTCAACTTCAGTCGGATCTGTGGCACTCTTGGGCTGTGGAGTTTCTTCGGTGAAAGGATCTTCTTTGACTGACGGAGTGTGTATATGCTCCAAGAACACACCACTCGGAATCGCTTCTCTCTTGGAACCTATCTTTGCTAGATCATCAGTTGCTTGATTTTTTAGTCGGGGTATATGATGGAGCTCCAACCCCTCGAACTTCTTTTCCAGCTTCCTCACTGCACTGCAGTATCCAGTCATGGCTGGGCTTCTCACGTCCCACTCTTTCATCACCTGGTTGACCACTAAATCCGAGTCGCCATAGACCATCAGGCGACGGACGCCGAGTGAAATGGCCATGCGCAACCCATATAAGAGGGCCTCATATTCAGCCTCATTGTTGGAGGAATCAAAGTGAATCTGGAGCACATATCTGAGCTTATCTCCTCTGGGGGAAACCAGGACAACCCCAGCACCGGAACCATTCAACATCTTAGAGCCATCAAAGAACATGGTCCAATGCTCCGAGTGAACTTCAGTCGGCTGCTGCTGTTCAATCCATTCGGCGAGGAAATCTGCTATTGCCTGGGACTTAATGGCTTTCTTTGCCTCAAACTTGATATCAAGGGGAAGAAGTTCAATCGCCCATTTGGCCACTCGACCAGTTGCATCTCTACTGTGCAAAATCTCTGATAGTGGAGCGTCGCTGACGACTGTGATGGAATGATCAGAAAAATAATGAGCAACCTTCTTTGTGGTCATGTATATTCCATACACAAGCTTCTGATAATGAGGATATCTCTGCTTGGATGGAGTCAAGACTTCAGACAAATAATACACTGGGCGCTGAACTTTGAGAGCTTTTCCTTCTTCTTCCCGCTCGACCGTAAGCACAGTACTGACGACTTGTCCTGTGGCTGCGATATAGAGCAACAGAGGCTCTTTGCTGATTGGAGCAGCAAGCACCGGCTGGGTGGAGAGCAGAGCTTTTAGCTCGGCAAACGCTGCATCAGCTTCTGGAGTCCACTCGAACTTGTCTGTCTTCTTCATCAGTCGGTAAAGAGGCAATGCCTTTTCACCGAGTCGTGAGATGAATCGACTTAATGCGGCCAAGCATCCAGTAAGCTTCTGGACGTCGTGCACTCGCACAGGGCGTTTCATTCGGAGAATAGTACCAATCTTCTCTGGGTTAGCATCAATTCCCCGTTCGGAAACGAGAAAACCGAGTAACTTGCCACCAGGAACTCCAAATGTGCACTTTGATGGATTGAGCTTGATATCATATCTTCTGAGGTTGGCAAATGTTTTGGCAAGATCAGCGAGCAGGTCGGAACCTTTTCGTGACTTGACAACAATATCATCCATATAAGCTTCCACATTCCGACTGATTTGAGTGAGTAGACACTTCTGAATCATTCGCATAAATGCGGCTCCGGCATTCTTGAGGCCGAATGGCATGGTGATATAGCAGAAGCACCCGAATGGAGTGATGAAAGCTGTTTTTACCTCGTCGGGTCCGTACAGACGGATCTGGTGGTACCCGGAGTAGGCATCTAAAAAAGATAGCCTCTCGCATCCCGCGGTCGAGTCAACAATTTGATCTATGCGAGGGAGAGGAAAATGATCTTTCGGGCAGGCCCGGTTGATGTGCTTGAAATCAATGCACATTCGGAGCGACTTGTCCTTCTTAGGAACCATGACGACATTAGCGAGCCACTCGGAGTGGTATATCTCTCGAATAAATCCTGCTGCTAACAGTCGAGCCACTTCTTCACCAATGGCTTTTCTCTTCTGGACGGCGGACCGCCGAAGATGCTCTTTGACTGGTTTTGCAGATGAGTCGACTCCTAGGCGATGCTCAGCCAGTCCCCTGGGAACACCTGGCATGTCAGCGGGCTTCCATGCAAAAGTGTCCCAGTTCTCACGGAGGAACTAGATGAGCGCTTCTTCCTATTTTGGGTCGAGTGTTGTGGAGATGCGGGTCGGAGCTGCATCGGGGTCGGTCGGGTGAATGTGAACAGGCTTCGTCTCACCGGACGACTGGAATGCAGACTCTGTGGTGGGTTTCTTTGATCGCAGCAAGTCACTCGGATCTGCGTTTTGCTTGTATTCCTCGAACTCGACCGCTGTCACCTGGGAATCGGCAATCTTGGAGCCCTTCTGAAAGCACTCTTCTGCCTTTTTCCTATCGCCGGTGACGGTGATCACTCCTTTGGGGCCGGGCATCTTCAGTTTGAGGTACACGTAACATGGTCGAGCCATGAACCGTGCGTAAGCTGGTCTCCCCAAAATGGCATGATATGCACTCTGAAAATCCACGACCTCAAACGTCAACTTTTCTTTGCGAAAATGTTTCGAATCACCAAATACCACGTCCAGAGCTATTTGGCTGAGTGACTTGGCCTTCTTCCCTGGTATCACTCCATGAAAGCTCATGTTACTAGTGCTCAGTCGGGACATCGGAATGCCCATCCCTTTCAGTGTGTCTGCATACAACAAATTCAGCCCGCTTCCACCATCCATCAGCACCTTTGTCAGTCGAGTGCCTTCGACAACTGGATCGACCACCAAAGCTTGCCTCCCAGGGGTGGCAATATGAGTCAGGTGATCAGATTGGTCGAATGTGATGGGCGTTTGAGACCATTTCAGATAATTTGCTTTTGCTGGGGCAACCATGTTCACCTCTCGGTTAATGACTTTCAGTCGACTCCTGCTTTCCACATCTGCAAAGATCATCAGAGTGGAGTTGATATGGGGATATCCTTCCTCACTGTCCTCCTTGTCTTCGGCCTTGTCTGACTCCTTCTCCTTGTCCTTAGACTGTTTTCCCTGAAACTGCTGGATCAGGAGTCGACATTGGCGAGTGGTGTGCTTCGGGTAAATGATATTCCCCTCTTCGTCTTTCTTCGTATGGATGTGACATGGCATATCCATTACGTCGTTCCCTTCTTTATCCTTTACCTTCTTGGGGTTCCAGGATCCTTTTGGTTTCCCCTTAAACTTTCCCTGAGTCACGGCCAGAGCCTCTCCAGGAGCTGGTGGTTCAGCCTTCCGCTTCTGTTTCCGACTGGTGTTTCCTTTTTCCGACTGACTCGTCTTGTGCTTGCCGCTTCGGAGTCGGTCTTCTTCTTCGCCGTTGGCGTACTTGGTAGCAATCTCCATCATCCGACTCAAGGTCATGTCACCGGTTCGACCAAACTTCAAACTCAGTTCTCTGCTCTTGACGCCATCTTTGAAGGCGCAGACTGCCTGATGATCAGACACATTCTCCACAGTGTGGTGCAAAGTGATCCACCTCTGAATATACTCTCTGAGAGTCTCATTAGCTTTCTGCACGCAGACTTGCAACTCTGTCAACCCAGCTGGTCGCTTGCAAGTTCCTTCAAACGTTCTGACGAACACTCGGGACAGATCTTCCCAAGTGTAAATGCTGCTAGGAGTTAATTGAGTCAACCAAGCCCTGGCAGAACCTTCCAGCATGAGGGGCAAATGCTTCATGGCCACCTCGTCGTTCCCACCACCAATCTGAACTGCCACTCGGTAGTCTTCAAGCCAAGTTTCAGGCTTAGACTCACCAGTGAACTTGCTGACTCCTGTTGCCAACCTGAAATTGGGAGGGATAACTGCGGCTCTGATAGCTCTGCTGAAACATTCAGGACCAGAAACATGCACTCGACTTCTTGTGGGCGCATCTCTGTCGAGTCCACCCCGATGAGCTCTGTTCCGGTCGACCAAACCTTGCACGATAATGGATCGCGCGTCGAAACCTGGTTCTCTGGGGTCGACTGGAACCCTTCGCCCTATACTGTACTGACGCCTGTCATCTGGTTGCCGAGGAGCGTAAGACCCACCCCTCGGAGGGGAATTGGGCACTCGACGCCTATCATCTCGGTCGAGTCTGTCGCCATATTGATCTCGCCAATTCTCGCGCCCTTCACGCTGCGGAGGCGATCTGGGGCTGTGAGCCGACTGAACCGTATTCACAGTGACGGATCGACTGTGAATTCTGTTGCGCGACTGAGACACGGCTGAATTCTGATCTCCTGCTGCCCGGAGCAGATCCCTGATCTGCAGCAAACCTCTGCCAGCTTCCGACTGCGAAGGCTGGATGGACTCTGCTATACGGGTCGCAGCTGCTAAATTCTGGATTGGGGTTCGATATACCTGAGTCGGCGGGAAGAGTTGACGTCGACTGGTGTCGGGAACTCGTTGCCGCGCGCGCTCGTCGAGTGCTCGCTGAAGATTCTCCAGTCGAGTGCGTTCGGCCAAATTGGCCAGACGTGCCTCCTCCAAGGCACGAGCCTCGGGGGTTTCTCCTGCGATGGGAGTACGCAGGGCATCCACGTTCCTGCGGCGAAGTTCTTCTCTTTGCAGAGTCGAGTGGCTCGGGCTGGTACTCTTCGTGGCGTCGTGCGGGGTCGCCTCCGTCACCTGCTCCATCATCACGAGCGAAGCCAGGGGGACTGCGGGGCCCGTCGACCATCAAGATTTCTGCCGCTGGATCACTGCTACCGCACTCGGATGCAGTCTCTACGGAGCCAGTCGACAGATCGAACAAGCCACAGAGAGATTCGTCGGGCTCGATTGCCGCAACTTGGGTGGTGGCCGATTGGCGAGCCACCGCGTGCCTCACCCATCGCTGAAGCCTCGACCGGCCCGAGCGCTTGCGCTGGCGGGAGATTGGGAGGGTAGACGATGGAGGAGCCGACCGATACTGGGTCGACGGTTGCCGCAGCAGAACGCCGCGGACACATGCACGAAAATGCGTTGCACCGCGGACGGGGAGCGCATCTACGTCGAGTGGAGCCTCCTGGAGCCACGCGGAGTCGTCGGCGATGAAGGTGAGAGTGCCGAGACGGATCTCTTGACCCCCGACCAAAGCTCCAGCAGACACCATGATGAAAGTACTCAGAAGAATCGCAACTTCTCCACAAAATCGCTAAAACACCTGCCCCACGGTGGGCGCCAACTGTCGTGGTTCTAAGCCTGACAGTAGAGTGGGGGGTAGGTATGGAGAGGCAAGGTCCTAGCTATGGAGAGGTTGTAAACACAAGGGATGTACGAGTTCAGGCCCTTCTTGGAAGATGTAATAGCCCTACGTCTCGGAGCCCGGAGGCGGTCGAGTGGATTATGAGTATATGAGTTACAAGGTGCCGAACCCTTCTGCCTGTGGAGGGGGGTGGCTTATATAGAGTGCGCCAGGACCCCAGCCAGCCCACGTAGGAGAGGGTTTAAGGTGAGTTAAGTCTGGGGCGTTACTGGTAACGCCCCCCATAAAGTGTCTTTACTTATCATAAAGCCTACTTAATCACAGGCCGTTGCAGTGCAGAGTGCCTCTTGGCCTCCTGGTGGTCGAGTGAGTCTTCGTGGTCGAGTCATTCAGTCAGTCGAGTGAGTCCTTCATTGGTCGACTGGAAGGCGACCTCTTCTAAGGGCGTCCTTGGGTAAGGTACTTAGATCAGGTCCATGACCCTACCCTAGGTACATGACCCCATCAGTCACCCTGCCTAACACCTTTCTTGCAGGTAAATTGCTTACCAGGTACTCCATTAAGCAAAACAGAAGAAGTACCAGAAGCAAGGAACTGCTTAACCCAGGAAATCCATTTGTCATTGAAACCTTTATGTCTCAGGATTTGAAATATAGCCTCATGCTCAATTGAATCAAAAGCTTTCTCAAAGTCTAGCTTAAGGATGACAATAGGCCTTTTGGACTGGTGGCATTGATGCAAGTATTCAAGTGTCCAAGCCACACAGTCCTGGATTGTTCTTGACTTGATAAAACCATATTGGTTTTTATGCAAACATCTCATGATATCCAACTGAAGCCTATTTGCAGCCATTTTTGAAAGGAACTTAACCCCCATACCAGTAAGGGAGATAGGTCTAAAGTCATTGACAGATTCAGCAGACCTCTTCTTTGGTACCAGAGTGATGTATGAATAGTTGATATTCTCAAGATTAGCAGTCCCCTCATGAAAAGCAGCAGCCAAAGCATAGAAATCCTTGCTGATTATATGCCAACACTTTTTGAAAAACAAGCCATTAAATCCATCAAGGCCAGGTGACTTATTAATAGGCATGTTCTTAACAGTGTTATCCATCTCCTCCTTGGAGAACACTTTAGTCAAGGAATCCAAACCCTCCACCCTATCCAAAATAGAAGAGAGATCAAAACACATTTCAATCCCATGACTAGTGCCCATTCTGTTCTTGAAATTAAGCCATAGAGCAGCAGCCATTTGATCATGGTCAGACACCACAGAGCCATCCTCCACCCTTAAGGAAGAAATGGAGTTATGCCTATATCTTTCAGAAGCCATGGCATGGAAAAATTTAGTGTTCTCCTCCCCCACTTTAATGGATCTAATAGTACACCTTTTTCTCCAATATAGATACTGTAGGTGTAGGAGATGCTCCAGATACAACTTAACAAGATTTCTGAAATTGAATTCATGCCTGAATAGGGGCCTCAACTCCTCCAAACAATCCAAAATGAGAACCACTCTGTTGCATTTAGCAATTAAGACCTTCATTTTGGAGACATTCATATGCCAACTCTTGAGATCTCTCCTCAAGGATTTGAACTTAGCAGCAATAACAGCAGTAATGTGTGCTTTGTTTATAGTAGAAGACCAAGAGACAGCCACACAATCAAGAAAACCCTGCAACTCCACCCAATAGTTCTCAAAACGAAAGATGTTGCATTTGGGAATAGAGGTGTTGATTGCCACCACACAAGGCACATGATCTGAAGCAGTCCTTGCAAGTGGTAACACCTGAGTGGAAGGGTAACGGGAGATCCAATTCGCAGAAGTAAAAAACCAGTCCAGGTGCTCAAGGAGAGGATTATCTTGCATATTTGACCAAGTGAAAGATCTACCCTTAATAGGTAATTCAAGCAGACCAAGATGCCCAATAATCTCATTAAAGATAAAAATATCATTAGCATCAGCCCCAGGTAGATTTCTATTCTCAGTTGATCTAATAAAATTAAAATCCCCTAGTATCAGCCAATTAGCAGAGTCAGGTATGGAAAGATGGTAGAGCCAGTCCACAAAATCATCTCTAGCTTGGCCTCTGCATGGCCCATAGACATTGACCAACGTCCAAATTTCATTATTATGTTTGGAAGTGAATTGGACAATAATACCAAAATGCTTCACCTCCAGTAACCGACCAGATAGAACAGAGGAGTTCCACAGCACAACAATGCCACCCGAGGCCCCAACCGAAGGACTGAAAACGAACGAGTCAAAACGACTGGGGCAAAATTTTCGGACAGTCATGGAATCAATACACTCCATTTTCGTTTCTTGTAGACATACCACAGACACCATGCTTTCCTCCACCTTATTACGAACAGCACGTTGGCGATCATCAGAATTAAGACCTCTAACATTCCAACACATTACACGCCAACTTCTAGTAGATCGAGGATCCATAAAATACATTGTTTACAGATTTTAGGAGCATGCCTGCGTAGCAGGGAGCACAGACCACAATTCAAACCAGCTACATAGCCGAACAAAGGACACAAGCGTTGACAACGATCATCAACAACTCCCCAACAAAAGAGACTTAAAATAAACCTACGAAAAATAGTCTGGTTATGCGTCAACCACACCCCGCAATCATAACCTAGACTAAACATCAGACGAATTGCCCTTAGCAGAGGATGGATCCGCCATAAGCGCATTCGCGGTAAGCTTGTCAGCCGCAATACCCAGGTCGGCTCCAATTTGCTGAATGTGAATAATTGGCGTTGGAGGAGGCACTGGAGTCGATCTTGGAACATGATCATCCTCCGCAAAGGGTTTTGGGCGAGGCTTCTTCTTCTTGGGCTCCGTCATTGGCAGGGCTTGCAGCACAGGCTTAAAACCATCCCTCTTTATAGAGCTACGAGTGCAACGGCGCAGGTCAGAGTCAACAATGGGAGCACGATCACGTTTGGTCACTCGCTTCGTCTTTGGGGCAGGAGCAGAGAAAGAGAACTGCTCTTCAGCAGCAGTAACAGGCTGCAGTCCAAAGCTTGGCTCCAACTCCTGAGAACTGTCAGCTAAAAAAGCACAAGCAGGCCCTTTGGGGGGCGAAGTAGCAGACAGAGGGACAACAAAGCCAGCAGAATCAGCAGGAATTAATTCAGAAACCCAGCGAACCTCCTCAAACGCCAACGACCAAGATCTCTTGGAAAGAATCAGAGGCTGAAACGAAGCCTGAAAAACTTGCTTGGGAACATGCATAGTAGAGCAACGACCCAAAAGGGTATCAAAGGTCCTTTTCCATGCCATCTCCGGCGGCAAAGGAGGGCCGTACACCACATTTAGACATCCAGCAGAAAGATCCTGCCGGGATACTATAGGGTGCTGATATGGCACTATGGCCCAAGCATCAGGGTCAGCAGGCAAAGCAGCATTTTGAATGTCATTACCCAATAAAGCTTCAGGGGGCTGTAGATCACCACCAGGATCAACCTCCAAACCTGGCATCAAATCCCCAGCATCCAACGGAGCAATCACCGGGTGCAACTGATCAGGCTCGGCAACCACAACAGGTGGATGATCCTAAACTTCAACAGCATCCAAATGCATGATCTCAGGCGGAGCAGGCGGAATAGAACTGTCAGACTGATTAACAGAGCCTGAAAAATCTTGCTGGTTTATGACAATGGACTCCTGATCAGGGGCTTCTGCATTTGCTGGATCATCTGCTGGAGCCTGCGCATCGTCATCCCAACCCCATCCTCCGCCCTGATTCACATCCACAGGGGGCGGCGGCGGTGACACATCATTCCACCCAAGCGCAGGGTAAGGCGGCAGAGCAAATACATTGTCATCATGGATCAAGTGCCCGGGCAAGGGGTGGGGGTTTCCATCGATGGGCATGGGGTCTTCATCTTGCGGCATTTGCTCCGCAAAATTAGCACCAAGAATAAAGCACGGTGCAGTCCAAGACACTTTTGCACCTCCCCAATCCGCATAGTCAGAGAATACCACATCCCTGGGAACCAGTATGTCCTCTGGAAAAGAAGCAAAAACTATCGATCTAACAAGATATGGATCATCACTAATCCAATGATGAAATTTTCCAAAAGTATTAATTGCAGCCCTTAGGTTCTCCTCATTACGCAGATCAAGAGGGACACCCAGAAACATTAAGCAGCCCTGACGAAAACCTTGAACCCCACGAAAACCCTCACCATGGTCATGTCTCATAAAACGGACAAAACGATCCATACCAAGATCTTGAGGAGGCATCTGAACCAAAGCAAAACTCTCACCAGCATCTCTAACCTCAAATAAACCCACAGCAGAAATCCAAGGCTGTGCAGAGCGAACATGAAAACCCATGTGGTTGACGAGCTCGACCACCTGCTCACGTACCTGACCCATCTGATCCAGAGGCGGAGCCGGCATGACCTCCGCAATCAAAAAGCGTTCATGAGAATGAACCATGGGCGACGGCGGCGAGACGAAAGTCCGTGGAAGACGATTAACCCCTCGATCAATGATGTGATGCCCCGCCGACACATAGCGCATCGGATCAATGGCAAAGTTGGCCATGGGTGGGGGGGAAGAAGGAAGCGGAGGCGTTGGCGGTGGAGAGCCAGCCGGTGTGCGTGGAGCGCAGGTCACCGGGGATAATGGTGATGTGATGGGGCAGGACAACAAGGGTGGCGGCAGCGCGTGCTTCCCAATGCAGGAGGGAGAGACCGACCTATCCGAGATATCGGGACGCTTCTGTTTCCAACATAAACCTTTTTCTATCGCAATAAAATCGCAGTCCTTCCTAGAATGACCAGGATCCCCATAGGCCAAACATCCAACGGAGACCGAGCAGCTGACAGACAGGTGGCCCCCCATAGAGCAGCGAGAACACGTGAGCACTTGGTCCACCATGTCATTGACCATGGTCTCAAAAGCTTCATTGGCCTCTTGAGTGGAAGGAATTTCCAGCGTAATAGGGCTAGCAGGCCCAACAGGTGAAAGATCAGCAAGAGTGGGCTCTGCGACAACTGGGCTGACTATCAGAGGAGGAAAACTAGGCCTGGGGAGGCATGTGGGCGATGGACCAGTGATTACTGAGTCCGAAGAGCCCAACATGGCATCGGAGCCCAACATGGCATCATTCAAAACAGGATCTAACCCGCCCGGAGATCTCGCTGTAGATGGAGCTTGTGGTTCCGAAAGAGACGATCGTATGGGAACGACCGTGCCAAAAGTGATCGACGGCGAGGCCACCGTCCATTGAAGTTCCACCGGCGGCGGGGGGTGAATTACCACACGTTCCTTCGTGGGTAAATCATAACCAGAGATATCAGCTAATTCAATGCAATTCTGAGTAGCAGGATAACGATAGCCCTTACATGCATCATAATTCTGAAATGTAGCGAAGGAAAGCCTTTTGCGAGATGAATTACCAGATCTGATCGCAGACTTGACAGGAGGCTTATGCATTGCCATCATACCAAGAATGGCTCGCCGCTTGGAGGGGCTGACAAGGATCCACTCCGCGTCATAGTCCTTTTTCCAGATCAAAAACTCACGCAACCAATTTGGCCCACCATTACCCCAGAGATGAAAATAACATTTGAATTGGTTGCACGCATAAGAACGCGAATCAACAATATGAAATCCCACTTGCTTGCAAGACACCACAAAATAGAAAACTTTATCCTTAATGCATGTCACCATGAGATCAATAGCAGAACCACCAAGAGCTGCCTCGAGTGCCGCAGCCACCGAATCTTCATCCAGCCGAAAATCATGCCGGCTAAAAGAAACCACCAGAACAAAAGGACATGATCCCTCCAAAGGATGAATGGAGAGACCAGAAGACCTAAAAACCTCATCAGCAAAAGCCACTCAACGAGAGAAATCCAGATCCAGAGTTGCACCGCCATCAGAACCCATAGAAGATGGGGTCCCGAGAGAGAGGAGAGAAATCCAGAAACAATGGTCAGAGGAATTCTAATAGTTACCGGAGAGGAAGGGAGATCGCCGTGAGGAGTCGCCGGAGGGTGGGAGGGTGGGAGGGTGGGAGTCGCCATTAGGAGCCCCCATTGCTTGACCGAATTTATGCTACACCTCTTGTTAGTAATTTTTCGGCACCGTATACAACTGTAGATGTTCATAATTCGGCTTCATACCTTCCTGGTCATAGCCGAATAAATGTAAATTTTACAGGAGCGGTTGTGCCCAATATTATAGAAGATGAGGTAGTGGTGGCTGCATTGAAAAGTTTAGCCCAAAATAAGAGGATTAGTGCTCTTTGCCTTGAAGAACATGATAAGAGCTAGAGTTTTGCAAGAAGATAAATCTTTTGCCAATTGGTAGAATTGGCGAGCAAAAATATAGTTCTACAACAATGCATATGCCTTCACCTAGTACAACATCATATTATACACCCCCTACCCAATTGCAAATTTTCGGCAACACCCATGTGTCATTGCCGAAAGAATCTAAAAGCACTAAGGGGCAATTATATCCGGAGGGGGATGAAATTGAGAAAAAACTTAAAGCCAATTTTGCCGCTCGCCGCCAGAAACAAATAGAAAAAGAATTGGCTCAGATAAAAGAAGCATTGCCAATTGGTAGTATCAATGAAAAAAGGGATGATTCGGAACATGTAAGAGCTTCGGTTGAAAAAGCCGAATCAAGTAGTATATATTCCGAATCCATCAAATCGAAAGAGGCAAGTAGTATTGAGAAAGGGCATGGTAAGCATGGCAAAACGACCATGCTTGATTTTTCTGAAGTTAACGGAACCTACTTCCTGCCCTATGAGTTTCGTGCCATAGAAATTGATGAACTTCAAGGACAAGAACAAGTAGCCGCACAAAGTTTGGCTGACAAACATCTTCAATGTAATGATGCACGGAATCAAGAAAAAGATGATGAAGATGCATTGGGGAGCCATCCAAAGGCAGATTAAGATATTGTTACCATAAACTGGGGGGAGAAGATATGGGCCATATTGGCCATAAGAGGGGAGCACACCAGCCCACAAGGGGTGGCGCGCCCCTCCTTAGGCATGTGGCCGAATTGGAGAAGGAATAAGGGGGGTTCGTCCCCCCTTCCTTTCTCTCTTTCCCCTTCCCTTTGTCTCCGGTAAAATAAAGTAAGGGGGCGACACTTGGGGAAACCCCAAGTAGGATTCGGATCCTACTTGTGGCGCCCCCTGGCTGCCTCTCCTCCCCTCGCACCTATATATATGTGGGTAAGGGGCACCTAGAACACACAACATCAATTGTTAACCGTGTGCGGCACACCCCTCCATAGTTTACACCCCCGGTCATATTGTCGCGGTGCTTAGGCGAAGCCCTGCGCCGATCACTTCACCATCACTGTCACCACATCGTCATGCTGATAGAACTCATCTACTTCCTTGACACCTTACTGGATCAAGAGGGTGAGGGACGTCATCAAGCTGAACGTGTGCAGAACTCAGAGGTGTCGTGTGTTCGGTACTTGATCGGTCGGAGCTAGAATAAGTTTGACTACATCAACCGCGTTGTCAAACGCTTCCGCTTACGGTCTACATGGGTACATAGACACACTCTCCCCCTCTCATTGTTATGCACCTCCTAGACAGATCTTGTGTGAGCGTAGGAACTTTTTTGAAATTGCATGCTACGTTCCCCAACAGTGCCATCCGAGCCAGGTCTATGCGTAGATGATAGAACACAAAGAGTTGTGGGTGGTGATTGTCATACTACTTACCACCAATGTCTTATTTTGATGAAGCGACCCGGACCAACCTTACTTGACCATGTTCATGATACCGGTTCCCCCGATAGACATGCAACTAGTTTTGCATAAATGTGGCTGGCGGGTGTCTATTTCTCCTCCTTTAGTTGAATCGAATTTGACTGTGGCCGGTCCTTGTTGAAGGTTAAAACAGCAAACTTCATAAATTACTGTTGTGGTTTTTGTGCCATAGGTAAGAACGGTTCTTGCTAGAAGCCCGTAACAGCCACGTAAAACTTGCAACAACAATGTAGAGGACGTCTAACTTGTTTTTGCAGGGCATGTTGTGATGTGATATGGTCAAGACATGATGCGATATATGTTATTGTATGATATGATCATGTTTTCTAAAAGTTATCGGCAACCGGCAGGAGCCTTATGGTTGTCTATTTATTGTATGAAATGCAAGCGCCATGTAATTGATTTAATTTATCACTATGCAGTAGCGATAGTTGTAGAAGCAATAGTTGGTGAGATGACCACAACACAACGATGGAGATCAAGGTGTCGAGCCGGTGAAAATGGAGATCATGACGATGCTTTGGAGATGGAGATCAAAAGCACAAAATGATGATGGCCATATCATGTCACATATTTTGATTGCATATGATGTTTATCTTTATGCATATTATTTTGTGTAGTACGACAGTAGCATTATAAGATGATCCCTTAACTAAATTTCAAGGTATAAGTGTTCTCCCTGAGTATGCACCGTTGCGACAGTTCATCGTGCTGAGACAGCACGCGATGATCAGGTGTGATAGGCTCTACGTTCACATACAACGGGTGCAAGACAGTTTTGCACATGCGGAATAGGTTAAACTTGACGAGCCTAGCATGTACAAACATGGCCTCAAAACACTGGAGACCGAAAGGTCGAACGTGAATCATATAGTAGATATTATCAACATAGAGATGTTCACCATTGATGACTACTCCATTTCACGTGATGATTGGACATGGTTTAGTTGATTTGGATCACGTATAATTTACATGAATTGAGGAATGTCTATCTAAGTGGGAGTTCTTAAGTAATTTGATTAATTGAACTTAATTTATCATAAACTTAGTCCTAATAGTATTTGCATATCTATGTTGTAGATCTATGGCCCGTGCTATCGTTCCCTTGAATTTTAATGCGTTCCTAGAGAAAGCTAAGTTGAAAGATGATGGTAGCAACTACATAGAGTGGGTCCATAACTTGAGGATTATCCTCATTGTGGCATAGAAGAATTATGTCATTGATGCACCACTAGGTGTACCACCCCCTCCGGTAACTTCAGACATTGTGAACGCCTGGCAGACGCGTGTTGATGACCTCTCGATAGTTCAGTGTGCCATGCTTTACGGCTTAGAATCGAGACTTCAAAGACGTTTTGAACGTCGTGGAGCATATGAGATGTTCCAAGAGTTGAAGTTAATATTTCAAGCAAATGCCCGAGTTGAGAGATATGAAGTCTCCAACAAGTTCTATAGCTGCAAGATGGAGGAGAACAGTTATGTCAGTGAACACATACTCAGAATGTCTGGATATTATAATCACTTGACTCAGCTGGGAGTTAATCTTCCAGATGATAGTGTTATTGACAAAGTTCTCCAATCACTGCCACCAAGCTACAAAGGCTTCGTAATGAACTATAATATGCAAGGGATGGAGAAAACAATTCCCGAGCTCTTCGCGATGCTCAAAGTTGCGAAGGTAGAAATCAAGAGGGAGCATCGAGTGTTGATGGTTAACAAGACCACTAGTTTCAAGAAAAAGGGCAAGGGAAAGAAAGGGAACTTCAAGAAGAATGGCAAGCAAGCTGCCACTCACTGGAAGAAGCCCAAGGTTGGGCCTAAGCCTGAAACTGAGTGCTTCTACTACAAAGGGACTCGTCACTGGAAGCATAATTGCCCCAAGTATTTGGCGGGTAAGAAGGATGGCAAAGTGAACAAAGGTATATTTGATATACATGTTATTGATGTGTACCTTACTAATGCTCGTAGTAACGGGTATTTGATACTGGTTCAGTTGCTCATATTTGTACCTCGAAATAGGAGCTATGGATTAAACGAAGATTGGCTAAGGACGAGGTGACGATGCACATGGGGAATGGTTCCAATGTCGATGTGATCGCCGTTCGCACGCTACCTCTACATTTACCTTCAGGATTAGTTTTAGAACCGAATAATTGTTATTTGGTGCCAGCGTTGAGCATGAACATTATATCTGGATATTGTTTAGTGCGAGGAGGTTATTCATTTAAAATCAGAGAATAATGGTTGTTCTATTTATATGAGTAATATCTTTTATGGTCACCCTTGAAGAGTGGTCTATTTCTGTTGAATCTTGATTGTGGTGATACACATATTCATAATATTGAAGCCAAAAGATGCAAAGTTTATAATGATAGTGCAACATATTTGTGGCACTGTCATTTAGGTCATATTGGTGTAAAGCACATGAAGAACCTCCATGCAGATGGACTTTTGGAACACTTGATTATGAATCATTTGATACTTGCAAACCATGCCTCATGTGCAAGATGACTAAAACTCTGTTCTCCGGAACAATGGATCGAGCCAATGGCTTATTGTAACTAATACTTATCGATGTATGCGGTCCGATGAGTGTTGACGCTCATGACGGGTATCATTATTTTCTGACCTTCACAGATGATTTGAGCAGATATGGGTATATCTACTTAATGAAACACAATTCGGAAACATTTGAAAAGTTCAAAGAATTTCAGAGTGAAGTGGAGAATCATCATAACAAGAAAATAAAGTTTCTATGATCTGATCGCGGAGGCGAATATTTGAGTTACGAGTTTGGCCATCATTTAGAACAATGTGGAATAGTTTCACAACTCAAGCTACCTGGAACACCGCAACATAATGGTGTGTCCGAACGTCCTAACCGTTTTATTAGATACGGTGCGATCTATGATGTCTCTTACCAATTTACCACTATCGTTTTGGGGTTATGAATTAGAGACAGATGCATTCACATTAAATAGGGCACCATCTAAATCTGTTGAGACGACACCCTATGAACTATGGTTTGGCAATAAACCTAAGCTGTCGTTTCTTCAAGTTTGGGGTTGCAACACTTATGTCAAAAGGCTTCAGCCTGATAATCTCGAACCCAAATCAGAGAAGTGCATCTTCATAGGATACCCTAAGGAAACAATTGGGTACACCTTCCACCACAGATCCGAAGGCAAGATCTTTGTTGCCAAGAATGGAACCTTTCTAGAGAAGGAGTTTCTCTCGAAAGAAGTGAGTGGGAGGAAAGTAGAACTTGATGAGGTAATTGTACCGTCTCTCAATCTGGAAAGTATCTTATCAGAGAAATCCGTTCCCATGATGTCTACACCAACTAGAGAGGAAGATAATGATGATGGTCATGAAACTTCAGATCAAGTTACTACCGAACCTCGTAGGTCAACCAGAACATGATCGACACCAGAGTTGTATGGTAATCCTGTTCTGGAAGTCATGTTACTAGACCATGGTGAACCTACAAACTATGAAGAAGCTATGATGAGCCTAGATTCTAATAAATGGCTTGAGGCCATGAAATCTGAGATAGGATCCATGTATGAGAGCAAAGTGTGGACTTTTGGTGGATTTGCCCGATAATCAGCGACTCACAGAGAATAAATGGATCTTCAAGAAGAAGATTGACGTTGATGGTAATGTTACTGTCCACAAAGCTCGACTTGTCGCAAAAGGTTTTCGACAAGTTCAAGGAGTTGACTACAATGAAACTTTCTCACCCGTAGCGATGCTTAAGTCTGTCAGAATCATGTTAGCAATTGCCGCATTTTATGATTATGGAATCTGGCAAATGGACGTCAAAACTGCATTCCTTATTGGATTTCAAAGAAGAGTTGTATATGATGCAACCAGAAGGTTTTGTCTATCCTAAAGGTGCTAACAAAGTGTGCAAGCTCTAGTGATCCATCTATGGACTGGTGCAAGCATCTCGGAGTTGGAATATATGCTTTGATGAGGTAATCAAAGCATATGGTTTTATACAGACTTGTGGTGAAGCATGTATTTACAAGAAAGTGAGTGGGAGCTCTGTAGCATTTCTAATATTATATGTGGATGACATATTGTTGATTGGAAATGATGTAGAATTTCTGGATAACATAAAAGGATACTTGAATAAAAGTTTTTCAATGAAAGACCTCGGTGAAGCTGCTTATATAATGGGCATCAAGATCTATAGATATAGATCAAGGCGCTTAATAGGACTTTCACAAAGCACACACCTTGACAAAGTTTTGAAGAAGTTCAAAATGGATTAGTCAAAGAAAGGGTTCTTGCATGTGTTGCAAGGTGTGAAATTGAGTCAGACTCAATGCCCGGCCACTACAGAAGATATAGAGAAAATGAAAGTCATTCCCTATGACTCAGCCATAGGTTCTATCATGTATGCTAAGCTGTGTACTAGACCTGATGTGTGCCTTGCCTTAAGTCTGGCAGGGAGGTACCAAAGTAATCCTGGAGTGGATCAGTGGACAGCGGTCAAGAACATCATGAAGTACCTGAAAAGGACCAAGGATATGTTTCTCGTTTATGGAGGTGACAAAGAACTCATCGTAAATGGTTACGTCGATGCTAGTTTTGACACTGGTCCGGATGACTCTAAGTCACAAACCGGATACGTATTTATTTTGAATGGTGGAGCTGTCAGTTGGTGCAGTTCCAAGCAAAGTGTCGTGGCGGAATCTACGTGTGAAGCGGAGTACATAGCTGCTTTGGAAGCAGCAAATGAAGGAGTCTGGATGAAGGAGTTCATATCTGATCTAGATGTAATACCTAGTGCAACGGGTCCAATGAAAATATTTTGTGAAAATACTGGAGCAATTGCCTTAGTGAAGGAATCCATATTTCACAAAAGAACCAAACACATCAAGAGACGCTTCAACTCCATCCCTGATCAAGTCAAGGAGGGAGACATAGAGATTTTCAAAATAGACATAGATCCTAATATAGCGGATCTGTTGACTAAACCTCTTCCATGAGCAAAACATGATCAGCACCAAGACTCCATGGGTGTTATAATCATTACAATGTAATCTAGATTATTGACTCTAGTGAAAGTGGGAGACTGAAGGAAATATGCCCGAGAGGCAATAATAAAGTTGTTATTTTATATTTCCTTGTTTCATGATAAATGTTTATTATTCATGCTAGAATTGTATTAACCGAAAACTTGATACATGTGTGGATACATAGACAAAATACCGTGTCCCTAGTAAGCCTCTACTAAACTAGCTCAATGATCAAAGATGGTTAAGTTTCCTAACCATAGACATGTGTTGTCATTTGATAAACAGGATCACATCATTAGGAGAATGATGTGATGGACAAGACCCATTTGTTAGCTTAGCATTATGATCGTTCAGTTTTATTGCTATTGCTTTCTTCATGTCAAATACATATTCCTTCGACTATGAGATTATGCAACTCCCGGATACTGAAGAAATGCCTTGTGTGCTATCAAACGTCACAACATAACTGGGTGATTATAAAGATTCTCTATAGGTATCTCCGAAGGTGTTTGTTGGGTTGACATAAATCGAGATTAGGATTTGTCACTCTGAGTATCGGAGAGGTATCTCTAGGCCCTCTCGGTAATACACATCATAAGAAGCCTTGCAAGCAAAGTGACTAATGAGTTAGTTGCAGGATGATGTATTACAGAACGAGTAAAGAGACTTGCCGGCAACGGGATTGAACTAGGTATGAAGATACCCACGACTGAATCTTGGGCAAGTAACATACTGATGACAAAGGGAATAATGTATGTTTTCATAACGGTTCGACCGATAAAGATCTTCGTAGAATATGTGGGAGCCAATATGAGAATCCAGGTTCCGGTATTGGTTATTGACCGGAGAGGTGTCTCGGTCATGTCTATATAGTTCTCGAACCCATAGGGTCTGCATGCTTAACATTCGATGACGATATTCTATTATATGAGTTATGTGATTTGGAGACCGAATATTGTTTGGAGTCCCTGATGAGATCACGAACATGACGAGGAGTATCGAAATGGTTGATAGGTAAAAATTGATATATAGGATGATAGTATTCGTACAGAAAAAACCCACAACCCCTTGGGGTTATCCTGCGCTTGGAAGAAGAACTAGGAAAAGGAAAAAATAGCATTAGTTTTATTCTTCGTCGCCGTAAGTAAATATGTAACTAGGAATATGGAAAATTACATTTTTGGAATTTGCAATAATGCGATGGGTGAACGATGGGAATTGAACCCGCGCATGGTTGATTCACGAAGTGTTCCGGAGGGTACCAGGTACATATCGAAGTACCGGAGGGGTTACCAGAAACCTCGGGGAGAAGATATGGGCCATAAGAGGGGAGCACACCAGCCCACAAGGGGTGGCGCACCCCCCTTAGGCATGTGGCCGAATTGGAGAAGGAATAAGGGGGGTTCGCCCCCCTTCCTTTCTCTCTTCCCCCTTCCCTTTCTTCTTCGGTAAAATAAGGCAGGGGGCGCCACTTGGGGAAACCCCAACTAGGATTCAGATCCTACTTGGGGCACCCCTTGGCTGCCTCTCCTCCCCTCGCACCTATATATATGTGGGAAGGGGGGTGCCTAGAACACATAACATCAATTGTTAGCCGTTTGCGGCGCCCACCTTCCACGGTTTACACCCCCGGTCATATTCACGCGATGCTTAGGCGAAGCCCTGCACGGAACACTTCACCATCAAAGTCACCACACCATCGTGCCGACGGAACTCATCTACTTCCTTGACACCTTGCTGGATCAAGAGGGCTAGGGACTTCATCGAGCTGAACGTGTGTAGAACTCGGAGGTGACGTATGTTTGGTACTTGATCGGTCGGAGCTAGAAGAAGTTTGACTACATCAACTGCTTTGTCAAATGCTTCCGCTTACGGTCTACGAGGGTACGTAGACACACTCTACCCCTCTCGTTGCTATGCATCTCCTACATAGATCTTGCGTGAGCATAGGATTTTTTTTGAAATTGCACGCTACGTTCCCCAATAGTTTCTTTATATATAAGAGTATTTGGCATTGGAAACAAGTCAGGGGACACCGGAGGGGCCCACAAGCCCTAGGGGCATGCCCTGGGTGGTGGGCACACCCCTGGCTTGTGGCCTCCTTGGTCACCTCCTGGCATAGCTCCGGTGCTCCGTGGGTCTCCTTTGGTCCATAAGTGATCATGACAAATTTTCAGCCCATTCCGAGAACTTTTATTTCTACACCAAAAATGTCACCACGGTAGTTCTGTTGAAAACAGTGTCAGTCTGGGTTAGTTCTAATCAAACCATACCAAAACCATATAAAATTGTTGCAAACATGGCATGAATACTTCATAAATTATAGATACATTGGAGACGTATCAAGGATGTCAGCCAGTTGTCCATTGTGCAGGGTATGGACAGGAGGTAGCATGTCGGGATGTAGAGGCGTTGAATGGAGCCCTGGTGGGAGGAGATGATGGCTCTGAGGAGCAAAATCATGAACGACGGATAGCTGACGACAGTCGAGATTAAGAGGCACGGCGCGCCATAGATGGCGCCACAGAGTTGAGGACTTGGGTGCCGCAGCAATCCTTGGTTGGGAGAAGCGAGATGATCTCCCCATGGATGGCGTCCGGGAGATCGCTGATGCGGTCCACCCGAGAATCTACGGGTTCCTCAGATCCGAGGGGTTGGCGCTTCTCCCCGCGCTTCCGGGTGCGAGATCTACAACCAGCGTTGCCGCTGGCGGGGCCCTCATCTTCTTGGCACTGGGGCCAGCCGACTCCATTTTCCTTGCAGGCGTCGTGCCGAGCTCACGGATTTGAGCAGAGTAGCGAGAGACGAGCCTAGTGGCAGTGCGAGTGGAGAAGAAGGAGGGCTGGGTTTTTTTGCAGGAGCGAGGAAGAAGAGGAGAAGGCGTTTTCTGTACGAGTGAGGAAGAAGGTCAGCAGGGGTTTTCTGTACGAGTGAGGAAGATGGGGAGAGGAAGGAATTGGGGGGTGACGAAAGAGGGAGAGTCTAGCGAGCTACAGTAAGTGGAGGCGAGGAGGAAGGAGTTTTTTTGGGATCGACCCTCTTCAAGAAATATGGGCTTTTCTTCGCAAAAAACAAAAACAAATGGGCTTTAAGATGCATAGGCTTTTGCATCGGCCTAGTCGGCTGCCGTGTTTCGTACTGGACAGACTTAACACTAGAGGCAGCCCATTAGAGACACTCTCCAGCTCTCCAGCTTATTGCGCATTCAAAAGAAAAAAAAGAGATGCCCTCCTGCTTATGGTTCCTCGTCTGTAAAAAAATTCAACTTTAAAAAAGTTATGGCTCCTTCTCAGGCTCGCTTGGCATCCTTCAAATTAGAGGACGCGATACTGCATAGAGACACTCACACTGGTCGTAGGGCGGCAAAATGAGGGGTCACATAACAGGTCAGCAATATAGATTGTAAAGGTTCACACGCTAGGTCGCACCACTGCGACCTAGCACACTGGTCGTTCCCCTACCCATCCGCCGGTTGAAAATCGTCACCGTCGCACCACCACGGGCTGCCGAGGCCAAATAGAGTCTGGGAAACCTCAAATTCATCGATGTGACCACCAACGTGTTGTGGCTCCGTTCGACGCTCAGGTGGCGATGCACTGCCGGAGTTGGTCGCACCCTGACTCCCCTCTGTCCACTGTCCCTCCCGACGCCATCCCTAGTTGGGTCAACGGCCCCATCGAGTTACGACGGCCAGAATTGAGCTTGGTGACATGACGACCGTTAGATCCTTAGAGCATCTCCAACGGACGCGCTAAACAAGCACCACGCCGTGAAATAGGCCATTTTAGCGCACATGCAATGCGGCGGGTGGCTCCAGCGGGCGCGCAATAACCGCGCGCGCACTATAACAAGTTGGGCGCACAGTCGGATACGCTATCTCGCGTGGTGTATTTGGGGTGCCCTCTTCCGCGCGCGGCACACTCGAGCGCTCGCACCACACTCTCTCCTATCCGCCTGCTACGCCCCGCGCGCGCCGACGTGGGTGAACTGCACCCATGGACGCACGCGCCAGCACCCCTCTCACCCCATTGTATAGTCGCAACCCCTCCCCCACTGCCGTCGCCGCTGCCGCCGGAAACCCTAACGCGGGGAGCGTTGGCGTTGCCACCGCCGGAGCTCCGCCGAGCATCGGCCTCGCGCGCAGCCTCTTCTTGCCGCCGCGGATGACCACGGCGACAGGGGCGTCGTGCCGGCGTCGTCTCGTGCCTCCGTGATGACCCACAAGTGTAGGGGATCAATCATAGTCCTTTTGATAAGTAAGAGTGTCGAACCCAACGAGGAGCAGAAGGAAATGATAAGCGGTTTTCAGTAAGGTTTTCTCTGCAAGCACTGAAATTGTAGGTCATAGATACGAGTAATAAGTAAATAAAATAAGTAAAGTGCAGCAAGGTGGCCCAATCCTTTATGTAGCAAAGGATAAGCCTGGACAATTTCTAATAATGAGAAAGGAGCTCCCGAGGACACATGGGAATTATCGTAAAGCTAGGTTTCATCATGTTCATATGATTCGCGTTTCGTACTTTGATAATTTGATATGTGGGTGGACCGGTACTTGGGTACTGCCCTTACTCGGACAAGCATCCCACTTATGATTAAGCACTATTGCAAGCGTCTGCAACTACAAAAGAAGTATTAAGGTAAACCTAACCACAGCATTAAACATATGGATCCATATCAGCCCCTAACGAAGCAACGCATAAACTAGGGTTTAAGCTTCTGTCACTCTAGCAACCCATCATCTACTTATTACTTCCCCATGCCTTCCTCTAGGCCCAAATAATGGTGAAGTGTCATGTAGTCGACGTTCACATAACACCACTAGAGGAAAAGACAACATACATCTCATCAAAATATCGAACGAATACCAAATTCACATGACTACTAATAGCAAGACTTCACCCATGTCATCAGGAACAAACGTAACTACTCACAAAGCATATCCATGTTCATAATCAGAGGAGTAATAATATGCATAAAGGATCTGAACATGTGATCTTCCACCAAGTAAACCAATTAGTATCAACGACAAGGAGTAATCAACACTACTAGCAACCCACAGGTACCAATTTGTGGTTTTGATACAAGATTGGATACAAGAGATGAACTAGGGTTTTGAGAGCAGATGGTGTTGTTGAAGATGTTGATGGAGATTGACCCTCTCCCGATGAGAGGATCGTTGGTGATGATGTTGGTGATGATTTCCCCCTCCCGGAGGGAAGTGTCCCCGGCAGAACAGCTCCACCAGAGCCCTAGATTGGTTCCGCCAAGGTTCCGCCTCGTGGCGGCGGAGTTTCGTCCCGCAAGCTTGCCCACGATTTTTTCCAGGGTAAAAGCGATGATATAGCAGAAGATGGACACTGGAGGCCCACCAGGGGGACCAGGAGATAGGGGCGCACCCCCTATCTCCTGGACAGGGTGTGGGCCCCCTGGTGTATTTCTTTTGCTCAGAAATTCTTAATAATTCCAAAAAGTTGTTTCATGGAGTTTCAGGACTTTTGGGGTTGTGCAGAATAGGTTTCCAACGTTTGCTCCTTTTCCAGCCAGAATTCCAGCTACCGGCATTCCCCCTCTTCATGGTAAACCTTGTAAAATAAGAGAGAATAGCCATAAGTATTGAGATATAACATGTAATAACATCCCATAAAGCAATAAATATTAACATAAAAGCATGATGCAAAATGGACGTATCAACTCCCTCAAGCTTAGACCTTGCTTGTCCTCAAGCGGAAGTCAAAATCAAAAAATATGTCCACATGTTTAGAGATAGAGGTGTCGATAAAAATAAAATATGGACATGAGGGCATCATGATCATTCTTATAAGAGCACATATATAGATTTCATTATATAATTTCTTATGCTCAAGTGACAATCAATTCGCAATATCAAGTATGGTTCAAAAACTTCATTGAGAACTCACAAACTATAATCTCAGTCATTGAAGCAATCGCAATTTATCATAACATCAGAAAGAGTCAACAATGGATCTTTTCAGCGAGTCCGCATACTCAACTATCATATAGTCTTCTACAATTGCTAACACTCACACAATACTTGTGGTTATGGAGTTTCAGCCGGACACTGAGAAAGATAGGGGCTTATTGTGTTGCCTCCCAATGTATTCACCTTTAGGTGATGTCAACAATAATAGCCCATGCTAACGATCATCCAATTGGATATATGTATCATGATCTTTCAAACACGAGGAGCTTGCCAAAGGATAAAATGAAAAAGGGAAAGGTGAGGATCACCTTGACTCAAGTTCAAAATAAAAACATAAAGTAAGAGCATAAAGTAAAGATAGGCCCTTCGCAGAGGGAAGCAGAGGTTGTCATGCACTTTTAGGGTTGGATACACAAAATCTTAGTACAAAAGAACGTCACTTTATATTGCCACTTGTATATGTACCTTTATTATGCAGTCAGTCGCTTTTATTGCTTCCATAACAAGATCATCTAAAGCTTATTTTCTCCGCACTAATAAGTCATGCATATTTAGAGAGCAATTTTTATTGCTTGCACCGATGACAACTTACTTGAAGGATCTTACTCAATCCATAGGTAGATATGGTGGACTCTCATGGCAAGACTGGGTTTAAGGGTGTTTGGAAGCACAAGTAGTATCTCTACTTAGTGCTAGGAATTTGGCTAGCATGAGGGGGAAAGGCAAGCTCAACATGTTTGGAAGGTCAATGAAAATATACTTTAACTGAGATGTGATAAAACATAGACCATTACGTTGTCTTCCTTGTCCAACGTCAACTCTTTTAGCATGTCATACTTAATGAGTGCTCACAACCATAAAAGATGTCCAAGATAGTATATTTATATGTGAACCTCTCTTTCCTTATCACTTCCTATTAATTGCAACGATGACCAAGGCTAAGTTTATCAACTCTCAACAATTTTTATGCCTCATACTTTCTATATGTGAAGTTATCACTATCCATAAGGTCAATAAGAACTCTTTAATTCTTTCTACTTCCTCAAGATCATAGCAACTAAGGAAAGCCCTTGACTCAACACTATTTTTTATTATAGATAGCTCACGGACTCGAATACAAAAAGAGATCACAATGTAGAACTCAAACTACTTGATATCAAAACTTCAATCTACTAGATCAAGATACTACTAAAAGGATCAAACTAAATAAAGCGGTAAAGGTAGGAGTGTGATGGTGATACGATACCGGGGCACCTCCCCCAAGCTTGGCAGTTGCCAAGGGGAGTGCCCATACCCATGTGATTATGTCTCCTTCTTCACGGTTGGTGTTATGATTTTCTTGGCGATGATGCCCTTCAGGATACGGTTCTCCTCCTCGAGCTTATTGACTTGTTGTTTGAGGTCCATAATTTCTTTACGGAGCTTGCCTATAACGGCCAAAGCTCCTTTTACCCAAGGATGCTGCATAGCTTCTGGAGAACAAGTGAAACTCTTTTTCATATTTTTATAAGAAAGAAATCTAGAGTTGGAGGGAGTGACCGAAATAGGGACATCCAGGCTAGGAAGTTCCCCCATAGTGAATTCTACTCGGAGACGAGAGGTAACTTCTTGATCCTCCTCCATGGCATCTATCCTTTTCAAATCAGCCTCCATCTCATCCTTCGTTGATGGTCCAAAGTGATAGGCCTTGATATTTGCTCCGGGACCTGGCGTTGGGTGGGACACCCGACTCTCCCCAATTGACTCCTGAGAAGACATCTTACTTTATTCTGCAACAGGAACAACTCGAAACAAAAACAGAGCATATTTGCATGATACAGTGGTCAAAACCTCCGAGAGTATATATAATGAATTTTTACCGACCAAAATATGTAATGTGCAAGAAAACGGAGTCTGGGAGGCACACGAGGTGCCCACGAGATAGGGGGGCGCGCCCAGTAGGGGGGCGCCATCCACTCTCGTGGGAGCCTCGTGTCCCTTTCGGACTAGTTCTTTCTTCCTAAAATTCTTAAATATTCCAAAACTGATAAAAAATGCAATAGGAGTTGTTTTGGAGTCGGTTTACTTACCGTACCACATACCTATACCTTTTCGGAGTCTGAAACATTCTGGAAAGTGTCCCTTATGTATTCCTCAGGGGTTACGGTTTCAATAATATTAGTTTCAACATTGATAGGATTACCTGAAATATAATGTTTAATTCTTTGAACGTTTACCACCCTTGGACTCGTGCCTTCAAATTTGTTGATTTTTATAGCACCAGAACGATAGACCTCCTCGATAACGTAAGGACCTTCCCATTTTGAGAGAAGTTTTCCTGCAAAAAATCTTAAGCGGGAGTTGAATAATAATACATAGTCTCCTACATTAAACTCACGCTTTTGTATCCTCTTATCATGCCAGCGTTTGACTTTTTCTTTGAATAGCTTGGCATTCTCATAGGCTTGAGTTCTCCATTCATCAAGGGAGCTAATATCAAACAACCTCTTCTCACTGGCAAGTTTGAAGTCATAGTTGAGCTCTTTAATAGCCCAATATGCCATATGTTCAAGTTCAAGAGGCAAATGACACGCTTTTCCATAAACCATCTTATATGGAGACATACCCATAGGATTTTTGTATGCAGTTCTATAGGCCCATAATGCATCATCAAGTTTTTTGGACCAATTCTTTCTAGATCTATTCACATTCTTTTGCAGAATTAATTTGAGCTCTCTATTGCTCAACTCTACTT
The DNA here is from genome assembly GCF_018294505.1 of Triticum aestivum. Classification (NCBI taxonomy): domain Eukaryota; kingdom Viridiplantae; phylum Streptophyta; class Magnoliopsida; order Poales; family Poaceae; genus Triticum; species Triticum aestivum. Next base: position 588,276,249 of record NC_057804.1, on the reverse strand, counting down.
GACCACTAGACTGCGGATGATAAGGAGATGCGATTCTATGATTGACATCATACTTAGCAAGCATCTTATGGAAAGCACCATGAATAAAATGTGAACCACCATCAGTCATAAGATATCTAGGGACTCCAAACCTCGGAAAAATAACTTCTTGAAGCATTTTAATAGAAGTGTTATGATCAGCACTACTAGTTGGAATAGCTTCTACCCACTTAGTAACGTAATCAACAGCAACTAAAATATGTGTATAACCATTAGAGGCAGGAAAAGGTCCCATATAATCAAAGCCCCAAACATCAAACGGTTCAATAACAAGAGAGTAATTCATAGGCATTTCTTGACATCTACTAATGTTACCTACTCTTTGGCATTCATCACAAGATAAGACAAACTTACAAGCATCTTTGAAGAGAGTAGGCCAATAAAAACCAGATTGTAGTACCTTGTGTGCAGTTCTATCTCCAGCGTGGTGTCCTCCATAGGATTCAGAGTGACACTTATGTAGGATCTGTTCCTGTTCATGCACAGGCACACAACATCTAATAACACCATCTACTCCTTCTTTATAAAGGTGTGGGTCATCCCAAAAGTAATGTCTTAAATCATAAAAGAACTTTTTCTTTTGCTGGTATGTGAATTAGGCGGTATAAATTTAGCAACAATGTAATTAGTATAATCAGCATACCAAGGAGCAGTACGAGAAGCATTAACAACCACTAATTGTTCATCAGGAAAGCTATCATTAATAGGCAGTGGGTCATCAAGAACATTCTCTAACCTAGACAAGTTATCTGCAACGGGGTTCTCAGCTCCTTTTCTATCAATAATATGCAGGTAAAATTCTTGGAGCAAGAGAACCCATCTAATGAGTCTAGGCTTAGTATCGTTCTTTTCCATAAGATATTTAATAGCAACATGATCAGTGTGGATAGTAACTTTGGAATCAACAATATAAGGTCTAAACTTATCACATGCAAACACAACTGCTAAGAACACTTTTTCAGTAGTAGCATAATTTCTCTTGGCGGTATCAAGAGTCTTACTAGCATACTGGATAACATTCAATTTCTTATCGACTCTTTGTCCTAGAACAACACCTACAGCATAATCACTATCATCGCACATAATTTCAAAAGGTAAATTTCAACCAGGTGGCTGAACAACAGGTGCAGTGATCAAAGCTTTCTTAAGTGTTTCAAATGCTTCTACACAAACATAATCAAAGACAAAAGGAATATATTTTTGCAATAAATTAGTCAGAGGCCTAAAGATTTTAGAAAATTCCTTAATGAACCTCCTATAAAAACTGGCATGACCAAGAAAACTTCTTATACCTTTTATGTCCTTGGGACATGGCTGTCGGTGTCAAAACCGGCAGATCTCGGGTAGGCGGTCCCGATCTGTGCGTCTTAGGCTGATGTTAACAGGAAGCAAGGGACACAATGTTTACCCAGGTTCGGTCCCTATCGATGGAGGTAAACCCTACTTCCTGCTTGATTAATATTGAAGATATGAGTAGTACAAGGGTAGATCTACCACGAGATCGTAGAGGCTAAACCCTAGAAGGTAGCCTATGATGGTATGATTGTAATTGTGATCGGCCTTCTAAGGACCATCCTCTCCGGTTTATATAGACACCGGAGAGGGGTAAGGTTTAAATGGAGTCGGTTACAAGGAAGGAAATATAATATCCAGATCGCCAAGCTTGTCTTCCACGCAAAGGAGAGTCCCATCCGGACACGGGCTGAAGTCTTGAGTCTTGTGTCTTCACGCTTTAATAGTCCGGATGATGTATATGGTCCGGCTGTCCGGATACCCCCTAATCCAAGACCCCCTCAGTAGCCCCTGAACCAGGCTTCAATGACGATGAGTTCGGCACGCAGTCTTGTCTTCGGCATTGCAAGCCGGGTTCCTCCTTCCGAATACTCCAAGGTAATTATCGAACACGTAGACCGTGTCCGGATCTGCAAGATGATCTTCACACACCATTGTAGGCAACATAGCATAAATCCATTCTGCTGGCAATCTTTGTACGTCGTGCCCTTGCATCATGTCCTGGTCCAACACGAACCGGCGTTTCCTGCTCCACCTCGACTCGCGTTGCGAGGCAGTTTTATTGGCACGTCCTGCCAAAGCAGAGACCGTGTTCCTCTTATTACGAGATCTTTCATCAATATGGGCGTGTGTGACCCCACGGCGACCATTGGTATGACTCTGTGTATTTTAGATAAGTCCCAAGCAGTCACGCTGAGGACTCTTGATATTCATCCCTTTTATAAAGGGGTCAAGGCCTACACCTCTTTTCCACCTCTCTCGCTCCTTCTCGCACCTCGAGCTCCAACACTCAAAACCTAAGCTCCAACACCCCAGATCCTCCAGTATGTCCGGATCCAACGCAAAAGGCCGGTGGGTGAACTCCTCGATCCAAGAGGAGGATATTACTAAGCTTAGGGAGGTCGGATACCTGACCGCCGATATCCAACACAGGCTTCCTGCTCCATGGCAAGTTATCCCCACGCCGGAGCCCAATGAGAGCGTCGTGTTTGTTCCTCACTTCCTCCGAGGCCTGGGCCTCACCCTCGACCCCTTTGTGAGGGGGCTCATGTTCTACTATGGCTTGGATTTTCATGATCTGGCTCCAGACGCTATCCTCCATATCTCGTCGTTTATTATTGTGTGCGAGGCTTTTCTCCATGTCAGCCCACACTTCGGCTTATGGCTCAAGACCTTCAATGTGAAGCCGAAGATGATCGAGGGGCGACATGCGGAGTGCGGAGGTTCTATGATAAGCAGGAACGCCGATGCCCCATGGCCAGAGGGTTCTTTTCTGGAAGTATTCGATGTATGGCAACGAAGGTGGTTTTATGCTACAGCTCCTAGAGGCACAAAGTGGGTAGACACCCTCGAGTTCCGCTCGGGCCCTCGGTCATAGTTATCGTCTTGGACCGACGTAGGACAGAATTATGGGCCCGCTGGCGACGTACCAGAACTGCAGAATCGCATTCGGGAGCTTATTGAGAGGGACATAAATCTTGTCAGCATAATGCAAGTGATGCTAATCCGACGCATGTTGCCGTGCAAACGTCGGCCTCTCCGGATGTGGGGGTTTAATCCGGAGGGTCCACGAACTATTAAGCACTTCTTCGGCCTGAAGCTTGAAGGAATGTGTAAATTATTCTTCAGACCACAAGTAAAGTGTCCGGACACCACCGAGGATGCGGGCCTAAGCTGCAATCGCCCAGATGCCCAAGTAAGTAACCTTAAAGCTGGACACTTCATTTATATTTATCATAACTATTATTCTAAAAATCCCTCCACGGCCAGGAATGGCTCAACAAGGCGGATAGAATCAGGTGTCCGGCGCCACTTCCTGAAGGCTTGCCTGGTCCAACTATTACCAAGATGCTTGGTCGGGCGCTCAGCAAAATCCCCTCAGGGAAAGGCGAAGGAAAGGGCAGTGAAGCCGAACTTCACGCACTACGCATCTAGACCGGGGGAATCGCTACCTCTCCTATGGAGGATAGCCGGTAAGGGGAGGTTAAAGTCTCCTCTCCACGCGGGAAGAAGAGGGTCGCCTCTGAAGACGCCCAAGCAAGGGAAGAAGGTATCACCAGGGGGCTCTGTCGCGACGGGCACCCTCACCGCGTTGTGCCCACCAACGGGCCAGCCCTCCACCGAGCCGTAAGTTATTCATTAATTCGAAGGTGTGGTGTTTCTCCGAGATCCATAACCGGGACTTCGTCTTTTGCAGTCCGGTGAGCAGCTCCTCTCAACAGAGTTCATCTTCGGGGGATCTTCGTCCGGAGATGATGGAGAGTGAGACCCCACCTACCTCTCTGCCTCATGAAGCGGGCGACACTGAGGTGTCGTCACGGAGGAGTCTGGATCTGCCGAAGCCAGAAGCGAACACGCCAGTCGCCCTGAGCCCAGAGCGTTCGTCTCCCATGGGGGCGATGAGAAGGGTCCGGCGCAGTTCAATGTCCGACCAGACATACTGACATGCCTTCTGGAGCGAGCCGCGCTCTCGGAGGAGAACCACTCTTTAATGAGCACGGTGCTCATGAAGATTTCATCTGCTAACAGCGGTTTGAATGAGGCATTTACAAGCCTGCTCAAAGGCTTTGAGGTATGTAGTGAAAAATGCACTATATTTTTTTATTTGGTTATGAAGCACGCGCTAGGTGTGCTCCCTATGGATAGTAGCCCCTGAGACTCTGGTTGCCTTCCATAGGCGGCAAATGGGGGATCACATAGTAATGGTTGTGGCGTTCATGTGCGCAGGTATCTAAGATCCGGCAGCCGACCAGTCTGTTGAAGTTGCCGAACTGAGGGGGCAGATCGGATCTATTGATGGCGATATCACACTGGTGAACAAACGGCTGGAAGAATCCCAGGGTATGTGCTCTGATTCCCTTATTATGTTGTAGAGGAAAATGCAAGAGGGGCATAATATTAATGTAATGTGTTTGCACTGCAGATGGTGCTGCTGTCGTGGAGGCTCTGAGGGCGGAACTTGCTCAGGCCAAGGAACAAGCTCGGGCTAGCAATGCGGCTCCCCTAAAGGCGGTCGAAGATTTGAGAGCCGAACAGGCTGCTCATCGCCGAAGCGAGGAAAAGAAAGCCGAAATGGCTGAGGAGTTGAAAAATGCCGCCGACCAGTATGTACTCCTTGAAAAGGAGAATAAGGCTAGTTCGGCCGAGCTGGACAAGGCACTTAATGCCGCCAAGGAGATGCGGACCGAGATCTGGGGTATGCGGGAGGAGCTCCAATAGGCCGACAAAATCGTGGCTGGGGGCTCCTACTTACTGCGGATGAAGTTTTTGGATCCAAAGTATGCTCCCCTGGCTGGGCGCTGGAGTCCTGCAGACGCATATGCGGACTTGACAAATAGTACTGCTGACGCTGCCAAGTTCTTCGAGGATCAAGGTGATAAGGAAGTGGAGAAGCTTTTCTGGTCGCAATTCAATGCTCCCACTCGCCCACTGCCGTTAAATGAGAAGGTGGCTGCTGTGGCGGAGCTTCATAGGTTGTCCGGGCTTGCATGCGGTCTGTAATAGACCATCTTTGGCCGAAGGGGCCTAAGCCGGACAGTTATTTTGGTTTAGTGCAGCAATTCCTCGGGTCCGGGTCTTGGATTGACGCCATGAGGAGGTCGGCGTGCATAGAGGGTGCACGGATGGCTCTTGCCCGCGTTAAAGCCTATTGGACTGATATTGAGGCCACCATTATAGCGACCCAGGATCCGGGGGGAGGCTAATATCCGGCCGAGCACTACTTGGCGCAGGTCACAGAAGGTGCTCTCCTAATAGAGGCGCAATGCTCGAAGAATGTCTTGTTCGAGTGATAAGTCGAATCATTGTAAAAAACAAAGTTTATTTTGATTATGAGGCTGTATTTATACTTTTGCCCGGAAGTATGATTGTGTCCCCTCTACGGCCATTCTTATATGTATAAGTAGTCCGAAAGATAGCAGTCGTTGGCTTCAGCCCCCACACATACAATGCGGGGGTGTTCGCGAAGAATATGTTTAATCACACTTGATCCAACGTCTTGGTACATTAAGGAGGTGATCGCACATCGAACTAGGCAACTGGACTATATAGCTGTAACACTTTCGCTTAGCCATGGGAGTATAATGGTGGAGCTACTATGTAGCCCCTGGTACCTTCGCGTGCATCCGAATACGGGCGCATGTGTACATGGCCGGAAAACGGCCCTTCGTTAATGCGGAGGAATCCTAAAGATTCCGGTGAGTCTTTGAATGGTTGAACAGCCTCTCGCTGTATCATGACAGTCAGTTTTCAGCTTTCTCTACTGAGGCGCTCATCTGGAATAACCAGGGCACAATCGCAGTAATTCTCCTTTGGCCTGCCTTAGCCGATAATAACGGAACGTAAGGCGGCAAATCCAGGAGCCGGGCAAACCCAACATTTGACCAAAGACATGATTCGGAGCTGATGCATATAAGGCCAAACTCGTGACGCCGAACACTCACTAGTAGAAAAAGGGCCTATTGTCCCGGTTGGTGAGGGCCTTTAGTCCCGGTTCATGAACCGGGACTAAAGGGTCGGTACTAATGCCCTGACCCCTTTAGTCCCGGTTCAATCCAGAACCGGGACAGAAGGGCCTCCACGTGGCCTGTCCCCTGAGCCCAGGCAGGAGGGCCTTTGGTCCCGGTTGGTGGCACCAACCGGGACCAATAGGCATCCACGCGTCAGCGTTTATGTGGCTGTGGTTTTTGTTTTTTTT